>NW_026561291.1:226159-301147 GCF_028858705.1 Grus americana
CCAGGGGCACCTCTGTGTTGGCAGGTCTTAAGGAGAAGAGCAGATCAACCCTGAAGGCACCACAAAGGTGAATGCTTTCTCTAGTCTGAGGTGGGTTTATTAGGTACCTTGAAAAACCTTTATCATCACTCACTGTGATGCTGTAGGAGTGTCTGTCTCCTGTGCAAAAGTAAAAGCTCCATTACCATTTCCATCTACCATCACAGCTGGAATGTGGAAGCACTGACTCTGGGAAGCACCTTTCTTTCCATGTATCCATTGCCTTGATGTGCTTCTTGAAATGTGCCCTGTGGAATGTCCCAGTGGTGATGCGGAGCTGGTAAAAGCCTGGACATCCTCAGCACCCTCTCAAAAGTACAAAGACTCTGCCCTGCCCTAACAGGGGTTTCTTCTTCCACCCAAAGCTTCTCCCTGCAGTTGCATGGGGAGCTCTCTGAGCAAGCTGAGAGTTGACGCTTGAAGGCAGAATATTCCCCTGGTATGCAGGGACCCTGTGGTGAAGGACAGCCCCGGGCACCTCCAGCTACATGCTGTAGCTTCACAGCTATTCAAAATTGCCTAAAAATAGCCCCCTACTTACAGATCGCATAAGCTGCGGGTTGTGTCAGCTTTAGGAGATAACTCCAGGAACTACAGCTGCATTGCCCTGCACCGAGAGACTTACCATGTCAAGGGCTCTCAAGATTTCTCTTCTTTTCAGATCTCAGTCATCCTCCTAGTCCTGATCGCCTTTAAGCTCTTCATCTGCCTTGCTCATCTCCCTGAGATACCCTGGCAGAGCCCTCAGCACTGCTGTGCTCTGCAGAGGAGCTGCTCCTGGCCAGAGATGTCTCTCTGCAGCACAGCCCACTTGCCATGAGCTCCCTTTGTCCCAGGAGAGCAGCATCAGAGGACCAGCCCAAGGCGGCATGTTAATGACCCCTCTGGTGGGTTTGGGGATGAGTCCATGAAGCTCAGGCCCTGAGAGGAAGCTGATGAAACCTCTCCAGAAGTCACAGTGCGATGCAAACTCCACAGTTTCTTGGAGCATTAATGGGTCCCCCTGAGGGCCATCCCTGACAAAGCAACTCTGGGGCTGGTTAGAGCAGGCAAGTGGAGGCAGTGATGACAGGTAGGCAAAGGCAATGGCAAGGTGGCTCTGATGCTGAGTAATCCTGGATGTGTTTTATAAACCCAAAGGGCCAAGCTGTGACCCCCAGCCCCTGGGAGGGGAGGTCCTGTCCCACACACAGGGCTCAGGGCTCTTCCTGGGGCAGGGTTTTGTGGGGACATGGCAGAAAGACCTCAGCTCTGTTGGGAGCTTTCAACTTTGTCAGCTCCCTTGACCATCTCCACCACAGGTTGTCCTATGGTGTCGTATGCCTGCACCTGTTTCCCTGAAGGCTGTGGACATCCACTGTGCTTACCAACCTTGCTATCACTTGAGCATCTTCCTACCCTTACTGATATCTCTCCATCCTCATGGGCTGTTTGTTGAAATACAAAGCTTTGGCTAATCCAGACTCTTTCTGGGTGGCCTCTTGTACCACAGCACTGGGCCTGTTCTATGAGCATTGCGGGGACTGCAGGGAGCCACACTGGGAGCACTGGGGAAACACTGGGAGCACTATCACTGCACTGGGAGCTGTACAGGAAGTACTGGGGAGATATCCGGAGCACTGAGGTGAGCCAGTAATCAGCCCAGAGAGCACTGGGAGCACTGGTGTGGCACTGGGAGAGGTAGTGGGAGCACTTGGGTGAGCTAGGTGAGGCACTGGGACCATGGCAGCCACACTGGAGAAGCACTGTGGCATCACTGGGAGCACTGGGAGTGAGCCAAGGAGCCACAGTGAAAGAACTGGGGTGGCAGTGTAAGCCATACTGGGAGCACTGGGGTGGATTTGGGAGCACTATGGCTGCACTGGTAACACTGGGGCGGCAGTGGGAGTACTGAAGAGACCCAGTGAGTGGCAATGGCGCAGCACTGGGAGCACCGAGGGGAGCCAGGGAGCCACGCTGGGAGCACTGGTGTGGAACCAGGAGCACTGCAGGGAGTCAGGGAGCTGCTCTGGGAGTACTGGGGCAGCACTGGGAGAACCGGGCCAGCACTCTGATCCTCACTGGCAGCACTGGAGTGTCACTGGGAGGACTTCTCACCTCTGTGCCTGGCAAGATCATGGAGCGGATCCTCCTGGGAACTGTGCTCAGGCACAGGGAAAACCAGGAGGTGATTGGTGACAGCCACCATGGCTTCACTAAGGGCAAATCCTGCCTGACAAAGTTGGTGGCCTTCTACGAATGGGGTTACAGTGTTGGTGGATAAGGGACGAGTGACTGACATCACCTACCTGGACTTATGCAAGGCATTCGACACTGTCCTGCATGACATCCTTGTCTCTAAATTGGAGAGACATGGATTCGATGGAGGGACCACTCGGTGGATAAGGATGGATGGTCACATTCAAAAACTTGTGGTCAACGGCTCAATGTCCGAGTGCAGACCAGTGACGAGTGGTGTTCCTCAGCGGTTGGTATTTGGACTGGAACTGTTTAACATCTTTGTTGGTGACATGGACATCTGGATCGAATGCAATCTCAGCAAGTTTGCCGACAACACCAAGCTGTGTGGTGCATTCGACACGGTGGAGGGAATGGATGCCATCCAGAGGGACCTTGACAGGCTGGAGAGGTGGGCCCCTGTGAACCTCATGAAGCTCAACAAGGCCAAGTGCAAGGTCCTGCACATGGGTCGGGGCAATCCCAAGCACAACTACGGGCTGGGTGCAGAATGGATTGAGAGCAGCCCTGAGGAGAGCCTTGGGAGAGCCCTGAGCCTTGGGCGTGTTGGTGATGAGAAGCTCAACATGAGCCGGCAATGAGCGCCTGCAGCCCAGAAAGCCAACCATGTCCTGGGCTGCATCAAATGCAGCGTGACCAGCAGGTCAAGGGAGGGGACTCTGTCACTCTTCTCTGCTCTCATGAGACCCCACCTGCAGGACTGCGTCCAGCTCTGGGGTCCCCAGTACAAGAAAGATATGGAGAGATATCAGTAAGGGTGGGAAGACGCTCAGGTGAGACCCAAGTTGGAAAGCAGGCTGGGTGTCAAGAGCCTGCAGGGAAAGAGGTGCAGGTGTGGGACACCGTAGGACATCCTGTGGTGGAGACATCTGGGGGCAGTGGTAAGGCTGAAAGCCCCCAACACAGCCAAGGTCTTGGTCTGCTGGGCTGTGGCTGTTCTCTCTGCAGGGGATGCCTGTGAGGAGACATCTTCTCATTAGAGCACCAGGACTTCATCGCCCCCTTGTCACAACCTGTGAGCCTGAGAAAGAGTGTGTGGTAGTCCTGCTCTAGGCATTGCACATCCCCACATCACACTGGCCCAGGAAGAGCCCTGAGCCCTGTGTGTGAGGGACAGGGTCTCCCCTCCCAGGGGCTGGGGGTCACAGCTTGGCCCTTTGGCTTGATGAAACACACCCAGGATTACTCAGCATCAGAGCCACCTTGCCATTGCCTTTGCCTACCTGTCATCACTGCCTCCACTTGCCTGCTCTAACCAGCCCCAGAGTTGCTTTGTCAGGGATGGCCCTCAGGGGGACCCATTAATGCTCCAAGAAACTGTGGAGTTTGCATCGCACTGTGACTTCTGGAGAGGTTTCATCAGCTTCCTCTCAGGGTCTGAGCTTCATGGACTCATCCCCAAACCCACCAGAGGGGTCATTAACATGCCGCCTTGGGCTGGGCCTCTGCTTCTGGTCTCCTGGGACGGAGGGAGCTCATGGCAAGTGGGCTGTGCTGCAGAGAGACATCTCTGGCCAGGAGCAGCTCCTCTGCAGAGCCCAGCAGGGCTGAGGGCTCTGCCTGCAGGCACCGAGGGGAGAACAGCGAGGCAGAGAGAGCTTAAAGGCAGTTGGAAATGGGAGGCTTGCTGAGAGCTCAGGGAGAGAGAAATCTTCAGAGCCCTTGACACGGTAAGTCTCTGGGTGCAGGGCAATGCCGATGCGGTTCCTGGAGGCATCTCCTCAAGCTGGCAGAGCCCACAGCTCCTGGGATCTGCCAGGTGGACTCCCTGTGCAGAGGCAAGTTTGAGTGGCCGTGAATGCAGGTGTGCAGGCAGGGGTGCCCAATTGTGTCCTGCAGAGCAGGGTCCCTGCAGCCCAGGGGCTGTGTGCCGGGGCAGGGACCCTGCCTTCTGCCAGGGTCAGCCCTCAGCCTGCCCGGGGAGCTGCCCAGGGCACTGCAGGGAGAAGCTGTGGGTGGAAGGAGCGACCCCCTGGAAGGGCAGGGCAGGGTCCTTCTGCTCTTGAGAGGGTGCTTTGTTTGTGAGGGCTGATTACAGCTTGAGATTGCCCCTGGGACATTTGCCATGGCACTTCTCAAGGAGCATTGAGGTCCCCTTGGGCAGTGCCCTGCTGCCAGGAGGGGTCTGCAGGGCAGAGCTGAGCACACAGAGGGTGGGATGGGCTCTGTGAGCAGGGACAGGGAGGAGAGGTGTGGGCAGAGCACCAGCTCCTGGCAGGGACAGCTCCAGGCAGCAGAGACATGGGCAGGGAGTGGGAGGAAACTGCAGCCAAGCCCTGGGCTAGGCTGCCTTCAGGCTGCTCTCTTGTGGTCCCTCACTCTAGATGTCTGCTGGGCGTTGTCTGCTGAGCAATGAGCTGACTCTGCCTTTAGGACATGCCATCTTCAGGACATCGGACTGTCTGCTTTGCCTGTGCTGCTGGGCTTGGCAGCTGCCCCAGAAGAGCACGGCTGTGCTGTAGGATCCCAGGGAGTGCTGAGCTTTCCCTTGGAGGTCAGTTCTCTCCTCTCAGAGGCCTTTGCTTCCCTCTGAGAGGGGCTGTGTCCTTCTCTCTCAATCACAACTCCACCTCTGGGCTGGGAAAGAGAAGAGTTTGCAGATCTGCCCTTTGAATCATGACTCCCCTGCTCTCCTTAGTGTCTTTTGGGGGGGATTATTTAAAAGTAATTTCTGTTTGTCATCATCTTCAAGGCAGCAGAAGCAACAGTGCAGGGCAGCTGGGTGACAGTCTAATGGACACTGCATCTCTCCTGACTCTGCACTAAGCTACAAAGAGCTGAGCCTTTTTGCCTGTCCTGTCTCAAAACTCTTCCCATTTTCCATTATGAAATGAGCATTTCTAACCCTCAGAAGAATATTCCCAGATGTGATTGTGGAAAATGAAAACACAGAAAACACTTATATTAGCATGCTAAGCCTCTCTTCTGCAGCCCACACTCTTCTGAGTTGTGAGATCAGAGATTGAATTTTTCCAGTAAATGTGGATTGCATCTGACATGGGTTTTGAATATTGGAGCTGTCACAAACCAGCTCCATGTACCCACTACAGCTGAGCACAGCTGACTCCTCAGCTCCTCACAACACACTCAGCCAGCACAAACCAGAGAAAGGAAATGTATTTCAACTGGGAGGTGTTTCTGTGAAAAAGAGAGTGGTTTTGCTCAGTGGATTCTGTCCTAACTTTTCCCTGTCCTTTCGTTATTAGAACTGGCCCCCATGCGAAGAAACAGCAGATGTCCAATGGCAGCTCCATCACTGAGTTCCTCCTCCTGGCATTCGCAGACACACGGGAGCTGCAGCTCTTGCACTTCTGGCTCTTCCTGGGCATCTACCTGGCTGCTCTCCTGGCCAATGGCCTCATCATCACTGCCATAGCCTGCGACCACCACCTCCACACCCCCATGTACTTCTTCCTCCTCAACCTCTCCCTCCTCGACCTTGGTACCATCTCTATCACGGTCCCTAAAGTGATGGCCAACTCACTCTCAGACAACAGGTCCATCTCCTATGCAGGATGTGCTGCTCAAGTATTTCTATTTTTCTTCTTGCTTGGAGCTGAGTACGCACTTCTCACTGTCATGGCCTACGATCGCTACATTGCCATCTGCCTACCCCTGCACTACGGGACCCTCCTGGGCAGCAGAGCTTGTGTCCACATGGCAGCAGCTGCCTGGGGCACTGGGTTTCTCAATGCTGTGCTGCACACGGCCAATACATTTTCTATACCACTCTGCCATGGTAATACTGTAGAACAGTTCTTCTGTGACGTTCCCCAGATCCTCAAGCTCTCCTGCTCAGACACCTACCTCAGGGAAGTTGGGCTTCTTATTTTAAGCTGTTTTTTAGGTTTTGGCTGTTTTGTTTTCATTGTGCTGTCCTATGTGCAGATCTTCAGGGCTGTGTTGAGGATCCCCTCTGAGCAGGGACGGCACAAAGCCTTTTCCACGTGCCTCCCTCACCTGGCCGTGGTCTCCCTCCTTGTCAGCACAGGCATATTTTCCTACCTGAAACCCCCTTCCATCTCCTCCCCATCCCTGGACCTGGTGGTGGCAGTTCTGTACTCGGTGGTTCCTCCAGCAGTGAACCCCCTCATCTACAGCATGAGGAACCAGGAAATCATAGATGCCCTGTGGAAACTATTTGAATACAATCTACTTCAGATCAAGAAGACCCCCATTATCCCACCAGGGCTCCCTCTGTATTTCAGGAAAAGCCAGGAGTAGCTTTTCTTCATATGGGTCTGTATTTTTTTGTGTTCTTCTTTTCTCCTTAGGATTTTTATTTATTTTATACCTGTGATATTAGTATTCTTTGCCTGTTACCTCTTTTTACTTGACCCAAACACCTCATGTACATATGGGTCCAGGCTGCCTGTCTAGATAAACTCCATGGAGAAAGCAGTGGGAATTCTCTCAGCTCCCATCTCTGCACATCTCCTCTGGAGCTGGGGGAGCAGCCCCAGCATGCAGGAGGGTGCAGGAGCCAAATGCCCAGCTGCCCCATGGAGCAGCAGCCTGGGTTGCCTTGGGGCTGCCCCTCGCTGCCTCAGCGGGCACTCCCTGTCCGCTGCCTTCACGTCGGGGCTGCTGCTGCCCTGGAGCCATGGCCAAGGCCAGCAGCAGGACACGGCCTGGACAGGGCTGCTCTCTCCTCCCTTCCACACTGTCCTGCTGTGTCCTGGCATTGCTGTTACCCCCAAGGTCTCGTGTAACTTGTGACAGTCCTGCTGTCTCTACAGTGGCATCCCTGTGCCTGAAGGCAGGAGCAGGCCATGTGGAGCAGCGTGCCAGAGCTGGCCTCTCTGCTAGCACCACCATAACCACAAGGGCTCCTCAGGGCAGGGCCAGAAGGCTGGACACCCCTTCCAAAGCTGCTGTCAGGAATACACCCAAGAAGCTGCTCCCTCCAAAGGACTTTTGCTCTTTGGGGTTCTTGATGGATTCAGGGGAACAAGCTCAGAGTCCCAGGGGGATCTGTTAGGGAGCAAGGGCTGGATGAAGACCTTCCTTCTTGGTTGCACATGTCCATTCAGACAAGAACTGGTCTTTGGCTTATCTACCTGGTGCTGTCCCACCTGCAGTGGGGCTGATGGCAGATGTCATCCTGGAGAAGAATGGAGATCTGCCAGGAGAAGTGAGGGGATCTCCAGGAATAGTGTGTGAGTCGGAGGTGGCAGAGAGTGGCACCTCATAAAATGAGTGACAATCCAAGGAGGAGCGTCCCAGAGGAGAAGGCAAACCTGAGGAGACCATGGGCTAACGAGGGCTCTGCAATGCCAGGAGAGGCTGTGAGGAGCCAGAAGGCAAAGGGACATAAGTCTAGACAGTGGTTCATCACACCATCATGGAAACCCTGTGGGCTGGACCTAGTGCAGCCCTCCCCTGCCCTTTGTGCCACTGGAGACACACCATGGTCCTGCCAAGCACTGTCCTTGTCTTCTGAGCCATCAGGGAAGATGGAAAGGGGCTCAGCAGCTGTGATCCCCTCTGGCTGGCTCTGCTTCCCACCCTGACCAGCATGGCCAATCAGGGTCACCCCATGGCCCCGGGGCACCACAGCCCCCTCGCTCTGCAGAGCAGCCCCACCAGCTTGGGGCCCTGCAGGGAGCATGGGGAGGGAACCAGGAACGGCCGGCCAGGCCAGCACAGACACGCTCACCTGGGAAAAGGCTCTCTGCAGAGCAGGGATGACTCTGGAGGAGATCAAAGGAGCATTTCTGTGCCTGAAAGGAGGAAACAATGAGAAAGGGAAACCTCTTTCTGCAGGCACCCACTGGCAGCAGGCTGCTCTGTCCCCTGGCCGGGACTCTTGGTGGCATGGAGAGAGCGAGAAGGTGCCCCAGGGCATTCATCACCCCCCAGCCTCTCCCATCAGCCATTTCCAGCCCTGGTCACTCCCCCAGTTCTTGGTGGTTGGGCTCTGTGGCCATCTCCTTCCTGCTGTTGGTCTTGGTGCCTGTGTTGGGGAAACAGCCAGCCCTGCCCCAGCCTCCTGCCTTGCCCAGACCTTGGCAGAGCCCCGAGCAGGGCTGTCTGGGAACCCGTGCATGGGACATAGCTGGGGCTTGGCTGGGGCTGGGCACTGCTTGGCTGCAGAAGAAGGAGGGCTGCTGAGGATGGACACTGAGGTCTGGCATGGGCACTTGTGGTGGAGGACACATCCCCGCCCTAAACACACCCTGTCCTGTGCAGTGTCTGATGATGGGGGCCCTGGGGGCATGTGTGGGGCAGTGGGGCTGCACAGGGGCAGGGATGTGTCACGGATGGGAGCCACAACACAACGATGAGGAGGTGGAAGCCGGGACAGGCTATGAAGGAGGAATTTAGAAAGATGACCTGAGTGTGTGGGCATGTGTTTAGGAAAGCCAGAGCTCGGCTGGAACTGATGGGGGCTGCAGGCACCATCAAGAGCAAAATGAAGAGCTTCAGCCACTGTGTTTGAAGTAAAAGGCTGAACAAGGAACATGCTGCTGAATGATGAGGGGGGTCGTAACAGCAGACACAGGTGGGGCTGAGTGACTCAACGCCTTCCTTGCCTTAGACTGTGCTCAAAAGTTCTGCCAGGCCTCTGCTCAGTGAAAGGGCTGAAGGAGGAGGAGAGCAGGTATTGAGAGGAACCTCATGAAACCCCCCAAGGACAAGTGCCAGGTTCTGCCCCTGCAGGGGACTCACGCTGGCAATGGCACAGGCTGGGGACTGCCTGGCTGGGGAGCAGCTCTGTGGGAAAGGTCTTGGTGGGCAGGCAGCTGGACAGGAGGCAGCCGTGTGCCCTGGCAGCAAGGGAGGACAGCAGTGCCCTGGGCTGTAGGACCAGCAGCATGGCCAGGAGATGGAGGGTAGGGATTTACCCTCTCTATGTGGAAAGTTTCTAGTTCACATCGAGAATGCCGTGTCCACTTTTGGGAACCCCAAGAATGGAAAGGTGTTGCCCAGCTGGAGTGGGTTTAGTGAAGGGCCTTGAGATGGTCAGGGGGCTGGATCAGTGTCTCTGTGAGGAAAGGCTGATGAAGCTGGGCTCCTTCAGCCTGGAGAAGGGATGGCTGAGAGACACCTCAAAGCAAGGGGGATCTCACCTTTTTCACCATGAGGCTAGCCAAGCATTGGAACAAGCATTGATCACCGTGAGAGATTGTAAAGTCCTTTGTCCTTGCAGGTTTTCAAGACCCAGGTAGACAAAGACCTGTGGAACCAGGTCTGACCATTTACCTGACCTGTCTTGGATTAGAGAGTTTTTCTACAGACTTCTCAACATCTACTCTGAAACTCAATGATCTTCTCATCCTTAAATCTCTTGTCCAATATCTTATCAGCAGATGAGAGAACAGATGTTTATGGGGTACAAATCCTCCTGTGACCAGCACAGACAACTAAGAAAAACATCTCCTCCAGCCTGGTAGGCTGGAAGGCACTGCCTCAGCTCTCCATTACACCTAAAGCTCATTGCATCCTCCCTTATCCACCTCAAAGGCCATGGTCTGGACCCTGAAGCTCCTACATGGAATTTTTATGAATCAGGGAAGCTGAATGCCACCCGTGACTAAATGCATTCCTGGTGTTCATGAACAGCAAGGAGTTTCTCTTTCTGGTGCATTCCCAGGTCGCATGGACTCCACTTTCAGCAGCCTAATTATCTCTTCAGCCAACTCCTTCACTGGGGTTATAGCTATCCTGTCCAATCTCTCTCTCTCAAACATTTCTGGTGAGGCTGTTCCCTGTGGATGGTGAACCTCATTGGAGGCAGCTTGGACTTGGCATCAAGTTGAGGAGCATGGGTTATTGTTTATGAAACTTCACCCTGCTTTCCTTCTGTGTGTTTGCCATGCAGAGCAACGCAGCTGTGCCTGTGTGCAGCCAGGTCCCTAAGGAAAGCAGGTGGGAGTTGGTGCAAAGGAGCTGTAACCTCCAGCTGCAGACTTGGGTGAGAAGTGTGATGTGAGGAGAAGTGATGCAAGTCCCAGGTGGCCCATGAGAGAGGTGGCAGGGCTGGGGAGGTGATGAGGAAGGTTGTCCATGCAGTGCCTGTCCTCAATGAGGAGCTCTTCCTACCCATCCTGACTTCATTAGGAGACCCCCTTGCCCAATATGGACTGGAGAATGCTACTATAACTTCTTCTGTAAATTAAAAACAAACAAACAAACAAACAAACAAACAAAATCCCCAAAAACCCAACAAAAAAACCTCTAACCAAACCCAAGCTCTTAAAAATCAAAAATACTCCTTTTTGTAGGGCTCACTGAATTCTTTGAAATCTTTGACTTCACATACACCCTGGAGACCTCTCCAATTAGTTGTGTAAGTCTTGAAGACTTGCAGAAAATAACAGGAGGAGACATGGCTTGGTGCATTTTAATGAGCTCCCTGGTGTATTTGATGCTGAGACCAGGAACTAAGACACTGAGAGAAGCCTGAGGAAACCACAGAAGAAGTCACTGTCAAAAGCAATGCCTACAGTTTCAGGGAGTGTTAATGGGTCCCACTGGGATCCATCACTGACAAAGCCACCCTGGGGGCTGGTTAGAGCAGAAGACTAGAGGCAGTGATGACAGGTAGGCAAAGGCAATGTTAAGGTGGCTCTGAGGCTGAGTAACCCTCGATGTGTCACATCTGCTGCGCTCTGCAGAGGAGCTGCTCCTGGCCAGAGATGTCCCTCTGCAGCACAGCCCACTTGCCATGAGCTCCCTCTGTCCCAGAAGCCTGGACTAGCTCAGCAGCAGAGGACCAGCCCAAGGTGGCATGTTAATGACCCCTCTGGTGGGTTTGGGGATGAGTCCATGAACCTCAGGCATGGAGCAGCAGCTGAAGAGACCTCTCAAGAAGTCAAACTCAGACACAATCTCCAAAGTTTCTCAGAGTGTTAATGGGTGCCCCTGAGAACCATTACCAACAAAGCCTCCCCAGGGGCTCGTTAGAGCAGAGAACTGGAAGCAGTAATGGCAGGAAGGCCAAGACAATGTAAAGGTGGCTCTGATGCTGAGGATATCTGGAATCTTTGCATCCAGCCAAACGGACAAGCCCTGACCCCCAGCCCCTGGCAAAGGGAGATCCTGTCCCTCACACGTTGCGCAGGGCTCTTCCTGGGGCAGTGGGGTGTGGGGATGTGCAATGCCAAGGGCAAGGCTGTGGAATGACATCTGGCAGGCTCCGGGGTGGGGACGAGGAGGCCATGAGGCCCGAGTGCTGTAAGGGTGTTTCCTCACTGGCATCAGTGGCAGAGACAACAGCCATGGCCGAGGAGGCAAAGACCTCAGATCTGTTGGAGGGTTTCAGCTTTGCATGGCCCTAGATTGTCTCCACCACAGGCTGTCCTACAGTGTCCCACACCTGTCCCTAGTTCCCGGCATGCTGCAGACATCCACTCTGCTTCTCCACCCTGCTCTGACCTGAGCAACTCATTCCCCTGACTGCTATCTCTCCATTCCTGCGAGGTATGCCTTGAAACACAAAGCCATGGACTGAGCCAGGCTCCCTCGGGGGGTCTGATTATACCACAGCGCTGCCCTCGGAGGGACATTTCTTTCTCCTTGTGTCCACTTTAAGCATCCCAAGCCTCCATTTCTGGTATGATTTCTTTCCCATGCTGTCTCCCACTATGAAGAAAAGCTCCTCCAGCTCTGGAACCACACTTCAACCACTCTATGGCTACTCCTGTACTTCCCGGAGCCTCTCCACCACTGGGCCAAAGGGCTGAAGAAGCCCATGTCCCTCAGCTTCCACACGCAGGGCATGTGCCCTGAACCTCACCTTGGCAGACCTCTTCTGGGCACTCTCCAGTGCCTCCCTGCTCCTCCAAAATGGGGAGCCACACCCTGGGACACACCTGTGTGTGGGGGGCCACTGCAGGACCCAGGATTTTCTCAGGATCACAGCTCAGCCAGTCAGGTCACAGCTAGCCCTGGTCTATAGGGCTGTTCTTCCTCCTGATGCAGGACTGCCCACTTCTCCTTCTCCTCCTCAAACCCAGGCCAAGCCCCAGAGTTTCACAAGGTCCCCCTGGACTGACACTCCTTTTAGGCAGCCCTTAATTTTTGTGTGCAAGTGGTTTACCCTGATGGTGGTGTCTCCCACAAGGTAACAGCAGGAGGAGTTGCAGGATGCTGCAGATAACAGAAAGAGGTTCTAGTTCAATGGAATTAATGAACCAGGAAGGCATTACCATGACAGCCATCACCAAAATACCAGATGAGGGTAAAAAGGAAGCTAATGCAGGGCCAGTGAAGAAAGGGTGAATGAGGATTGGGCTGTTTGTGTGCTAGGATCTGTTAGTGTGAAATGGGCACCTATATAGGCACATTGTATGTGTACACACGTACAATCTGGACCCCTCCAGGAGCTGGTTCTAGACCCTCCATCTATCCAGAAGCTGTACCCGGGATCCCCTCATCCCCCCCACACAAACACACGCACAGACAAATGGCTCTCTCCAGCACAGAATCACAGAACCACTGAGGCTGGAATGCAGCCACCTTCCACCTTCTCTGTGCTTCCTCTTCATGCTTGGTTTTAGTCAGGAGCTCCTTTCTTATCCATGCCAACCTCCTGCCAACTTTGCTGGACTCCCTGCATGTTGGAGTGGACCATTCTGGAGCTTGAAGAGGAGATCCTTGACCATCAAACAGCTCTCGGCACCCCTCCCCTCTGCCTGACCATATGCATGGGATTCTTCCAAGCAGGGTTCCCAGCAGGCCATAGTTTGCTCTCCTGAAGTCCTGCTCTTGGCCTTGTTCCTTTCTTTCAGGAGACTCGAGTCTACCTTCTCACCCTGGACTTTTACATCTCTAATCACCTCTTCTTTGTTTGGGTGTTTTGTTTTCATTGTGCTGTCCTATGTGCAGATCTTCAGGGCCATGCTGAGGATCCCCTCTGAGCAGGGACGGCACAAAGCCTTTTCCACGTGCCTCCCTCACCTGGCTGTGGTCTCCCTGTTCATCAGCACCTCATTTTTTGCCTACCTGAAGCCCCCCTCCATCTCCTCCCCATCCCTGGACCTGGTGGTGGCAGTTCTGTACTCGGTGGTGCCTCCAGCAGTGAACCCCCTCATCTACAGCATGAGGAACCAGGAGCTCAAGGAGGCCCTGAGGACACTAATCCAATGGACCTTGCACCACCAACAGTAATTTGTCTCCCCTTCTCTGCAGAGTGCCCAGGGTATATTTTATGGATCTCCTCGGGTTTTGTTTTTTTCTCTGATAATCATACTTAGAGGTAAATGCTTGGATTCATAGCACTTCTCTTGAGGCTCTGTCCTGTTGTGTCTGATCCTTGAAGAACCATGTGTCACCTTTTGCCTTCCTAATAGCCTCTCTGCAATAAAAGGGGATGTCCTGAGGGAGGTGCCTGCAGCCTGGGCTCTCCTTGATACAGTTGTGGCTAAGAACAAGCCAGAGGAATTGGACTTTCCAAGTCTCTTCCGCCTGGTTTTCTCCTTCTCTTTGGGGAAATAATCTCATGGTATCACTGTTAGACACCAAGCACTTAGTTGAAGGCTCTCGTCTTGGTGTCCAGGGGCACTGGAAATGGTGCATGAGCTCCCAGTCACCTTCCTCAGGCTGTCACAGGTATGATGGGGCTGATGGCAGAGGTCCATCCATGTGGAAAGGAATCTGGCGTGGTCAGGAGAGGATGGGGACACTGCAGGTACTGCGGGGTGGGAAGTGAATGGAGACTCAGAAGGTGAAAGACCCTGAGATGAAGTGCCCCCAGGGCAGAGCACTCACTCCAGGTACCCGCAAAGAAAGACTCTGCAGTGCTGTGGGAGTCCGTGAAGATGCAGCAGGCACAGGGCAGGAGAGTGGAGAGATGCAGGAGGTGCCTGAGGAGCCGCAGGGCCAGGACTCTGCTGGTGTCCTGGGGAGCAGGGCTGGCAGGGAGGCAGAGTGGGGCAAAGGCGGTCAGGGCTGGGGATCCCCTGCAGCGTCAATGCAGGAGAGGCCGAGAGGGAGTGGCCTGCGCTGGCACTTGGGGCCAGCTGCAGGCCTGGGGCCGATGGGGAGGCTGAGCCCCCCCTCTGCCTCCCAGCAGCTGCTGTGCCCTTCCGAGGGGCTGGGGCTGTGGGCTGAGTGCCCAGAGCTCTGCAGCAGCCCAGACTGCCAGCCCAGACTGGGCTGCTCTGCTGGGCTGCGCTGGGGAGAGGGCAGGGAAGGTGGGGGAGAGCCGGGGAGGGGATGGGCTGGACTGGAAAGTGCCCAGGACAGGAACAGCCTGACGTTATCGGAGCTGTGTGACCATCCAGGGGGAGGACCCGCTCCAGTGGGCCTGTGGAGCAGAGCCTGATCTCCTCGAGAAGGAAGCAAGTCATCACAGGTGCAGGAGAGAGGAGCTGCTCTGTGCCATGTTCCCTGGACACGCTGGGGAAGCTGCCCCAGGGCAAGTGGGAGAAACCGCCCCACGCATCGTCCATTTCCCTCTCTGGCCATACACCCAGCCCTGGGGAGGGACCTTTGTTGTGGGGCCAGCTCTGTCCTCCTGCTGGGCTCAGTGTCTGTCCTGGGGCACGGCCAGCCCGGTGCCGTCTCTCTTCTGTCCCACACCCTGCAGATCCCACCGCACAGCTGACTGCTGACACCTGCATGGGACACGACCGAGGTTGTGCAGGGGCAGGTACTGGTGGGGGGCTGCCAAATGGAGGGCTGCTGCGGGTGGAGGCATGGAGGGCTGCCACGGGGACTGTGCTGCTGGAGACGTTTCCCCACCCCAAGAACACACCCTGCTCTATCTAGTGCCTGCACTGCAGGGCTGGGGGGCCATGTTGGGCAGCAGGGCTTGGCCAGCCCAGCTGAGGAGGTCTCCTTGCCCCACGCTCTTCAGCCCACTGTCAGCCTATAGGCATTGCCACAGTGCCTCTGTGCTGGCTGCTGGGTATCGCCATGTGCCCTGCTCTGAGCCCATGCAGGGACCTGCTGTGGGTGTCTCTGCTGGAGCTGGCCACCATGGCCTGCCTGCACAGTCCCAGGAGATCCTGGACAGGCTGCCCTTGGCGATGGGCTGTGATGGTCCTCAGCCCACAGCAGGTTCTGAGCAGCAGCCCAGGAATGCTTCCCTGGGGATGAGTGCCTCACGCTGTGCTGGCTGCACATGTGAGCCTCGGGGGATGTCCTCACACTATGGTTCTTCTGGGTACAAAAGGGGAACCATCGTCTCCCAAAGTGATTTCAGCTGGGTGGGAGCTGCCAGTGTTGCAGAAAGGCTGGCACACAGAAAGACTATTTGAAAAAGGACAATCATTTCATTGGGCTCTAGTCCAAACCCCTCCTCAGACAGCTCCTGATAGATCAGGTGCTCAGGGCCTTGTCTCAGCAAACTTGGAATATCTCCACTGGCTGAGATCCCACCATCTCCCCCGGGCCCTGGCTCCAGTGTTTGGCTCTGAGGGATTTCTCAAAACAGGGCAGCTCTCTCAGCCTCTCCTTGGACATAACGTGCTCCAGGCCCCGACCACCCTTCTGGCCACTGCTGGAAAATCTCCACTTGGTCAGGGTCGGTCTGGCTGCTGCTGTGGACCAGAGGCTGGATCATGAGCTGTCCTGGTGTCAGCTGAGACACAGTTAATTGTCTTCCCAGCAGCCAGTCTGGGGCTGTGTTTGGGATTTGTGCTGGAAACAGTGTTGATAACATAGAGATGTTTTTGTTACACAGAGATGTTTTTGTTGTTGCTGAGCAGGGCTTACACAGAGTCAAGGCCTTTCCTGCTCCTCACACCGCCCCTCCAATGGGATGGCTGGGGGTGGGAGGGGACACAGCCAGGACAGCTGACCCCAACTGACCAAAGGGACATTCCATACCATATGACACAATGCTCAGCTTATAAAGGGCTTGGGGAAGAGGAAGGACAGGGGCGTGGTAGTGTTTGGAGTGATGATGTTTGTCGTCCCAAGTCACTGTTACGCGTGATGGAGCCCTGCTTTCCTGGAGATGGCTGAACACCTGCCTGCCCATGGGAAGTGGGGAATGAATTCCTTGCTTTGCTTTGCTTGCACGTGTGGCTTTTGCTTTACTTATTGAACTGTCTTTATCTCAGCCCACGGGTTTTCTCACTGTGACTCTGCTGATTCTGTCCCCCATCCCGCTGTGGGGGAGTGAGGAAGCGGCTGTGTGGTGCTCAGTTGCTGGTTGGGGTAAAACCATGACACAAGCTGACCTCATGAGTTGGAGAAATGCATTCACAGTGAATGCTCCTACACTGCCCTGATGGCTGAAGGCAACTCCCTGAACTGGAATTGTGTAAACTTACCCGTTGTCTCACAGCACATGCCAGAGAAATGGCTTGCAGCTTTGTAAAGCTAAGAATAAGTGACAAAACCCAGAACAAATCCACCTCAGTTAACTTCTTGTATAAAATTAGGATCTCTCAGAACAGAAATATGTTGGAGCTGTTCACTGTGGTGGACAAATCGTAGCAAGAGTTGGCAAAACATTAACCTGCAACAGACTTCTCATTTCAACAGAAGGCTGATGGATGGATTGGTAGCATGCCATGTGTGCTCCTTTCTCTCTTAACAGCCCTTCTTGGTATATGCCTGGCAGTCTGGTACACTTGAGAGAGAAATAAGATTTTCATTCATTTCTCTTAAATTCCAAAAGGGGGACAGATTCTTTTGCACATAATCACTCTTTCAGTAAAACTCTCCAAGTGCCATTTTCTTCAGCTTTGAAGTTGGGAGATCCAATTTTCAGTAATACATGCAGGCAACTGAGAAATATCTGGTGTTGACTAAAAGAATTGGATATTAGTAATATCCGATAGATCTAACGGACATTGTCCTTGATGTCACTCTCCAGTTATCGCCTCTGTCGGGAGAATGGGGCAGTGAAAGGCAGATGGTGGCCTTCTGTGCACTGGAAAGATCTCGAATGCTAGCAAGCTCTAAAAGCCATTCTTGTTTTGTGCAAACTTTCTCAAGCGCAGGTTGTACAATGCAATAGGGAAAAGATGTAGGAAGTTGCTGTTTTGATTTAGATGTAATGCAAAGCTATTAAACATAGGCTTTCCTTCTGTATTTGTTACGGAAATGATATCATAAGAAGGGAAATACTAATTATGAATATTTTTACTTGTGACGGGGAAGTTGACAATGCCTATGAACAAGGCAAGGCAAATTAGGTCAAGACCTTGTTACACTTGGAAGTAAACAGCCGTGCTATGGAACGGCTAGGAGAGGCTATGTGACAATGTGGGTTCTTGGGATTGTCTTTAAGAAAGCAGAAAATGCAGGAAGCGTTAACATTGATTTCACGTACGCTATACGGTCATTCACAGAAAGAGGTAAGCCTGTATTTTCCTCTAGGCTTGTAGGCTTTCATTTTTTTTATTCTCATGGAAGTAGCTTCGCACAGTGAGTTGTGCTTCCCTCTGGTATTAGCTCTCAGCTCTTTCTATAGAGAGCAACAGAGAGAAGATGAGCTTTAAAAACAGACTATTTTGACACTTTGTCAAAGGAAGTCCATCTGGAACCAAAAGTGTGTGTGTACTACAGTCATACACCATATACCCTATTGTGAAGTAACAGTTCTGCAGCTCATAGTAAACGCACTCACGAAGGAGCTGTGTTTCATGAAGTGGACAGTCCGATGTGAAGCCAGGAGATGTCCATGTACTGCCTGTAGATACGCTTGTCCAAAACGCTTGTCAGTTGCTGCACTTTGCAAGTGGGAATTAACTGGATCAGGCTCTAAAAGAAGTTGGTGTTGCCTGTTGACAGTATTTTTCCAAAATTACAGTTTGTGTATGATGTCATCCCCGAACTTTGACCGTCTAGGAGTTGTCATGTTGTAATTACACGCAGTCTTGAATGTAAACCTTCATCTTCCGTTACTGCTTTTGGTAGATGTAGAAATAAAGTAATATTGCAAGTGTTGTCAGATGATGCTAGAATAAAGGGGTGTGGGGGTGAGGAGGCGTTTGAAAGCCCCCATAGGTCTTTTCCATCACCTCTTCACTTCTTCCCAAGCTGGCTGCTCTTCTGCCTTTCAGACGGGCACGTGTGCTGTCAGGCTCATGCCCAGCTATCGCCGTGAAGAGCTAAGGAAATCGGGTAACTCTTCTAAAGGGACAAGTGTGTTTGCAGAAAGAGTTCTGAACAGTGGACTCTATTGGCGCTGTGTTTCAACGTTGTGGCAAAAAAAAGAGCTACAACACTAAATTTCATATTAGTTTACAGGCAGGCTAATAACCTAAGCGTACTAAAGGAAGGCATGAAGATTGAGGCAGCTCATGTGAAGAGAAAACATCTGCACCATTTTTTGCCTGCAGAAACCTGACAGAAAAGAAAGAAGGTATAATAAAAATGTGGCTCGTCTGGCAGTATTTTTTCTGCTTTTGTAATTACTTGAAGGCGTCATTATTTTTTTTAGCTGTTGCATCAGCAAACCATGCCAGATGTTAGTCAAAATGCTAGTGGGCTTCAGTGCAAAAAGACTTCTTCCGATGGAAGCTGTCTGAACAGTTCCAGAGACACGGACTCCAGAACTCCACCTATTTCTTCTCTGTTCCAAAAGATCCCCAAAGTGGACACTCCTACAGCAGAGATAGAAAGCTTAGCACCATAACCTTGGAACTGTGAAGCAGCTGCTTCTAACTGACTCACAAGGTGAGTGAGGTCGAGGATCTCTTGTTGGAATCTCTGTGGATCAGAAGCATGTGGAGGGCTCTCATGGCTTCAGGAACAAAAGGAACCCTGGATGGGGTGCTGGCACATCTTGTCTAGACGGAGCTTTTGCCAAGAAAGGTTGCACCAGAGAATCCCTGAGGTCCCTTCCAACCTGGTATTCGATGATGATTCTGTGATTCTGTCAATCCCCATCTTTATTCCTCCTGCTCCCCCTTCCCCTGCACATCGCTCACGGGTTCACACAGCTCTATCGATTCCCGCATCCCTCCCAGGCCAGGGTCCCCCTGGGTCACACTCTTGCAGAGTCCAGGCTGACCTTCCTGGAAGTGGTGCCTGTGCTTTCTCCATGGCCCACCAATTACTGTGAGCAGCGAGGTTCGTTTCTTCTCCTTGGCTCCATGTTTGCTCTGTCACGCCTGTGCCTTGGTAAATTTTGGGTTCTGGCTTCCGCTTTTTCTTTTTTTCTTCCAAAAAAGAGGAAACCCTTTTTTGGTTTCCCAGCTGACAGCTCCTGCCCCAACCCCACAGCCCAGGGACAGGCCACAGGATGATGCTGCCCATCAGCCCCGCTTGCAATCTGCTGCCCTGGAGACTCTCAGGTCCCCCCAGCCCCCTGGGAAATATTCCCCTGCAGTCAACCCTGCTGAAGACATGAAATCATAGAGAATCATTGAGGTTGGAAAAGACCCTTTCAGATCATCACATGCAGGGAAAAATGTGACAAAAAATGCAGGGTGAGGGAACAATTCCTAATGTAAAAGTTGGTAATTCAGTGCCTGCCTGGAGAGACAAAACCACAGCCGAGAGATAATGAACACAAAGTCCCACAAAGCTGGGCCACACATGGTGAGGCACGGGGAGAGGTCTGTCCAGTGTCTGGAGCCCATGACCTGCCTTCCTGGTCTGTGATGGGGGGTGCCCCCAACAAGGGTGTGGGGCTGGGGGTCCAGGAAGGCACATGGGCCCAGCGTGGGGCTCTGAAATCCCCTGTGAAGCCAGGAGGGCTGAGTCCATGGGGCAGGGAATCACCACCCCTCCCAGAGCGGGGAGCACCAGGCTGCCTCTCTGTGCTCCTCTCCTGCCCCGACACCCCGTTGTGCGATGTGGGGGATGGTGCTCACTGGAGCCCTGGTAAGAACCTGTTTCCCGCTGTGCCTCCAAAGCACCACATGCCCCAAGGGCTGGCACCGTCTGCCCCTTGCCTCTCCCAGCCTCCTGGGGGGACACTCCTGTTTGCCCTAATCTGCCCTTATCTGGGGGCCACGTGGTGGGTGGGAAGGGGATCTCCTTTACAGAGACACCCCAGGCATCCGGGCTCCCTCAGCCGCTCTGCTCATGGCGGTGGTGCAGCCAGAGAGGACCCGGGGCACTGGCAGAGGAGAGGGGACATGGACAGGGACACACACCCCCCCAGAGCATAGCTTTGCTGAAGGGGTTTATTGATCATTAGAGGGAAATGGCCCAGGGCTCCCAGGGGGTAGGGGGGGGTCATCCAGGGATGATCATCTCCTCCTGCCTCTGGAGGGGGACAGGACAGGGCTGTCACCACCAGTTCCAGTCCTGAAAGGCAGAGCCCAGAATGTGCCTGTAACAGACGGGATCCCACCGTGACACCTGCCTTGGTGGCCTCCCCCCCCAATTCTTACCCAGACACACTCAACCCTATCACCACCATCGTCAAGCTCTACATAGTCAAAGCACTCCCTAACGTACAGGGCTACCCCACTGCCTCCCCACAAATCAGTGGTTTAGACCCCAAAGCCTCCCTAAATCACTGGTTTAGACCCCAAAAGCTCCCTTAGTGGCTGTTTTTCAGCCCAGAAGTTTCTGAGGTGGATGTTTCTCACACTAAAAGCTCCCCAAGTGGGTGTGTCTGAGACAAGGGCTAACACCCTAAATGGGTGTTTCTGAGCTCAAAATTGCCCTACATGGGTGTGTCTGAGACCAAAAGCTCCCTAAATGCTTACTTCTCATCACAAAGAAACTTGCTAAATTACTGGGGTTGAGCTCAAAAGCTCCCTGAATTTATGCTTCTGATCAACCAAGCACCCTATGTTAGTGTTTCTGAGACCCAGAGCTCCCCATATAAGAGGTCTGACCACCAAAACTCCTTAAATGGATGTGTCTGAGCCACAACACTCCCTAAATCAAAGTTTTGGATCTCGAAAGCTACCAAAACACTGTTTCAGAGTCCCAAAGCTCCCTAAATAAGTGTTTTCGAGGCCCAAAAGCTCCCTAAGTGGGTGTTGCTCAGCCCAAGAGCTCCCTAAATCCCTCTTTCTGAGACCCAAAGCTGCCAAAATATCTGTTTTTAGAGCCCAAAGCTCCCTTAATTCCTGGCTTTCAGCCCCACAGATCCCTCAATTGCTGTTGTGACTCCCAAAAGCGCCTTGTATTGTTTTTTCTGAGCCCAAGAGCTCCTCACTTGGGTTTTTTCTGAGCTCAAAATCGCCTTACGTGTGTCTGAGTGCAAAAGCTCCCAAAATGGGTGTGTCTGAACCCCCAAAAATCCCTAAATTCTTGGATTTCAGCCCCAAAGCTCCCTAAGTGGGTATTCCTCAGCCCAAAGCTACCTCAGCTGTGGTTTTGGATCCCAAAAGCTGCCAAACTGAGTGCTTCTGACCCCAAAGCTCCCTGAACGGGTTTTCTGAAGCCCAAAACCTCACGAAATTGCTGTTTCTGAGCCCAGGAGTTACCTAAATCAGTGCTTCAGACTGCAAAATAGCTTGAAGTGGCAGTTTCTCAGCCCCACAGCTCCCTAAGTGGCTGGCTGTTCCTGACCCAAAAAAACCCTCTACATGGGTGTTTCTGAGTACTAAAGGTCAATGAATGGCTTCTTTGAACCCCAAAACCTCCCTAAATTGCTGTTTCTGAGCCAAAAAAAAACCCCTAAATGGGTGTTTCTCAGAAAAAAAAGCTCCCTAAAGAAGTCGGTTTAGTCCTAATCTCCCCGAATTGCTGTTTCTGAGCCCAAAGCTCCCTAAATTGTAAAGCCCAAAAGCTCACTAAATTGCTCTTTCTGAGCCCCAAAGCTCTCTAAATCGGTGTTTTGGATCCCGAAAGCTCCCAAACTGTGTCTTCCAGACACAAAAAGCTTCCTAAATCAGTGGTTTAGAAACCAAAAGCTCCCTAAGTGGCCATTTCTCAGCCCAAAAGCTCCATAAAGCAATGGTTTAGATCCCAGAAGCTCCCGAAATCAGTGGCTTAGACCCCAAAAGCTCCCTTAGTGGCTGTCTCTCAGCCCAGAAGTTCCCTAAGTGGCTGTTTCTCAGGCTACGAGCTCCCTAAGTGGGTGTGTGTATGCCCAATAGCTCACTAAATTTCTGTTTCTGACCCAAAAAATCTCTACATGGGTGTTTCTGATCCCACAGCTCCATGAAGGGGTCCTCTGAAGCCCAAAGGCTAACTAAATTCCCATTTCTGAGCCCATTTGCTACCTAAAACACTGTTAATGACTGCAAAATCACTTTAAATGGCAGATTCTCTGCCCCAAAGCTCCTTATGTGGCAGTTTCTCAGCCCCAAACTGCCTAAGTGGCTGTTTCTCAGCCCAAAAACTCCACAAATCAGTGGTTTAGACCCCAAAAGCTCCCTAAGTGGCTGTTTTTCAGCCCAAAACATTCCTAAGTTTCTGTTTCTCAGCCTAACGGCTCCCTGCGTGGCGCTGTCTGGGCCCAAAATCTCCCTAAATAGGTGTGTGTGAACCCAAAATCTCCCTACAAGGCTGTGTCTGATCCCACAGCTCCATGAATGTCTTCTTTGAATCCCTAAACCTCCCTAATTTGCTGTTTGTGAGCCCAAAAAATCCCTACATGGGTGTTTGTGAGCTGCAAGGCTCTGGGGCAGCCCGGGCCTCTCCTCACGGAGCTGCCCTGCGCCTGCTGCCCCCCCGTGCTGCCACAGACCCCGGGGCTGGGTCCCGCTGATGGAGGGGGGTGATTTTGGGCAGGAAGAGCTGCCTGTCATGATCCTGTAGCTTTCTGGGGGTTTAGTTCGGGCACCTTCAGAGCAAGAAAGTCCAACGCCAGAAGCTTCTGTCCAGGCCCTTCCCAGAGGAGTCAGGCCGCCCTGGGAAGGGCCCTGTCGGGGCACAGGCCTCGTCCTGCTGCGCTCACCCAACGCAGCCCGCCGGCCATGGCATCTCGCCCCCTGACCGCAGCTACTCCTCAGCCAGCCAGGACACTGTGCCGGTGCAGACACGGCCTTCAGGAAGGGCCATTTCACCTGGAGCTGTTCTCTCAGCTCTGCCCTCCCTCGGTCCGCTCCTGGGGGCTGGGCCCGCTCAGGGAGGGAGGGGAGGCAGAGGACATGACAGGAGGGGAGGGGACAGGAGGGAGCTGCCCTGGATTTGCTCTGCCTTGGCAAGTCTTTCCCAAAATGCGGGTCTGCCTGCGCTCCAGCCACAGCCCTGGGCGGCACGAGCTGCGTGACCGGAGCCGCTGGCGTCGGCCGGGCCGGCACCTGGCAGGAGACAGGGCTCTGCCCCCGGTCACACCGCCCGTGCTGAGCCCAGCACCCAGGGCCTTCCTCAGGCCTCGCCTTCCCCCGGGTGGTGAGGAGGAGAGACTGTTTCCTCTCTGCTGTGCTGTATTTCCAGCACACATCTGCTGAGTTGAAGTCCCCCACGAGAAGAAGGGCTAGCGAGCGTGAGACTTCTCCCAGTGGCTTATAGAATATGTCAGCCAACTCTTCATCGTGCTTGGGTGGTCTATAACAGACTCCCACTGTGATACCTGCCTTGGTGGCCTCCCCCCAATTCTTACCCTAAATCATGGGTTTGAAGACCAAAAGCTTACTAAATCAGTGTTTTAGATCCTGAAAGCTCCCAAACTGTGTTTTCCAGACCCCAAAAGCTTCCTTAATCAGTGGTTTAGAAACCAAAAGCTCCCTAAGTGGCTGTTTATCAGCCCAGAAGATTCCTAAGTGGATGTTTCTAAGCCCAAAATCACCCTAAATGGGTGTATCTGAGACCAAAAGCTCCCTAAATGGTTAAGTCTCTTCACAAAAAATTGCTAAATTTCTGGTTTTGACCTCAAAAGCTCCCTAAATTTATGCTTCTGAGCAACAAGCCCCCTAAGTAAGTGTGTCTTACTTAGGTGATCTATATCAGACTCCCACCGTGACACCTACCTTGGTGGCCTCCCCCCCGATTCTTACCCAGACACACTCAACCCTATCACCACCATCGTCAAGCTCTACATAGTCAAAGTACTCCCTAACATACAGGGCTACCCCACTGTCTCCTCATACATCAGTGGTTTAGACCCCAAAACCTCCCTAGATCACTGGTTTAGACCCCAAAAGCTCCCTTAGGGGCTGTTTTTCAGCCCAGACATTTCTGAAGTGGATGTTTTTCACACTAAAAGCTCCCCAAGTGGGTGTGTCTGAGTGAAAAAGCTCCCTAAATGGGTGTTTCGGAGCCCAAAATCACCCTAAATGGGTGCCTCTGAGACCAAAGGCTCCCTAAATGGTTATTTCTGATTACAAAAAAATTGCTAGAAGCTCCTTAAATTTATGCTTCTGAGCAACAAAGTGCCTGATGTTGTGTTTCGGAACCCCAGAGCTCCCTAAAAAGAAGATCAGGATGCCAGCACCTCCCAAACTGAGTGTTTCTGACCCCAAAGCTCTCTGAATGGGTTTCCTGAAGCCCAAAAGCTCACCAAATTGCTGTTTCTGAGCCCAGGAGCTGCCTAAATCAGTGCTTCAGAATGCAAAATTGCTTGAAGTGGCAGTTTCTCAGCCCCACAGCTCCTTAAGTGGCTGTTTCTCAGCCCAAAAGCTCCCTGGGCTCCAAAAATCTCCCAAAATAGCTGCCTGTGAGCCCAAAATCTCCCTAAATGGTTATTTCTGATCACAAAAAACCCGTGCTGAATTACTGGCTTTAAGCCCCAAAGCTCCCTAAGTGGGTATTGCTGAGCCCAAAGTTACCTAAACTGTGCTATTGAATCCCCCTGCTTCTACAGTACTTTTGGGGGAACGTTTGTGCTCCCGTATCCACGATAAAGTCGAGGGACTCTGCTTTCAGGGCCTTAAGGGAGATTAAAAGGTTGCTATTCTTTATGGAGAGCCGGTCTTGGTTTAGGGACCCTGCTGCCTCCTGTATGGTCCCTGCCACACCTTTCCCTGCTCCTGATGTTGTCCATCCATTTTTCTCAGTTCCTGTCTCAGGGGACTGTAAGGACACTGTTCCTGCGGCTTAAGCAGCCCCTCCTTTCCCGCTCTTTCCTTGCTTTTCTGCTGGACTATCGCTGCTAATTGAGCATAGGGTACCCCATCGATTTGGCGTTGGGGCACCCCCAATTTTAAGGCTTAGTGAAACAGTTCTTTACGAGACACTTGCCCAGAGCCCCGATGTGTTTTCATTTGTTGGGTGCTTCCCTGCAAAAATCCTCCAACTTTGAGTAAGGTAACAGCACGTGTTAACAGGTCTGCCCATGAACTTACTCAAGGAGGACCTCAAAAAGGCAGCATTACAGTTTTTAGCTCTGAGGGAGTTTCTCGCAAAAGTTGATTTACACCCTTATCGCTCGGAGCTGTCAACCACGGCTCAGGGAATCTCCCTGTCTGGGGAAGACGCAGACAGCCCAGCAGCCAATTTTTCTGAACGGATGCTTGCCGTGCCTCCCCACCCCACTCTTCCCCCACCTCGTTTTGTCTCCTTGTGGCCACCAGCTGGTTCCCAAGGCTGGGCCTGGCCAGAGGAGGGAGCAGAGGTGGGGTCTCTCACGGGGTGGAACTCTGCTCTCCTGGAAGCCAGGGCTGTGCTCTTGGCTTTTTGCCCTGCTCCCTCCCCTCCCCATCCTCAACTCTACCACCTCAGGGTCACTGCAGCCAAGGCTGCCGCTGCCTTTCAAATCCCCAACCACTTCTTCCTTGTTCACCAGTGCCAGGCCCAGCAGAGCACCTCTCCTCCTTCTTTCCTCCACCACCCCTGCCAGGAAATGTGCACTAGAAATCTCCTGGATCGCTCCATCCCTGCTGGATTTGTCCTTCCAGCAGACACCAGAGTGGTTCAGGTCCCCCACGAGGACCAGAGCTGTGAACGTGAGGCTTCTTTCACTGGTTCTTTCCGTGCTGGTTTCCCGGGGAGAGCGCAAGCACCACCTACATCGTCCTGCCTGTGTTGGGATGTGCACGTGTTCGCGCTGTGGGGTGTGCGTGGACTTTATTCCCTCCTGCCCCTGCGAGCAGTTCTGGGATCACACGTGGGGTGTGTGTGTGCAATCCCTTTAGATGGATCCATCACCAGGCACAGACCAGCCAGTCCAGATGGGAACAGCTCCAGACCTCTTTATTTTGTCTTTAGAGGTGGATCTTGGCAGCTGAGAAGCCTCCAAGCGCCTTCGCTAACAGCCACCGCTCCCGGCACCTTCCCCTCTGCTGCGGTACCAGCATCTAGTTGTAGGGAGGAAGAAAGAAAAGCAAATGATTGTATGGACGGAGAGAAGGCAGAGAAATCCTGCAGGCGTAGCTCAGGCCACCCATGATGGCATCTGCTTGCAATGAAGCTTCAAGGTGTCACTTCAGTGGGAGAGGCCCCTGATGCCCAAGCCCAGGAGAAGGTCCCAGGTGCAGCTGGTCAGCCTGGGGCTGAGTCAGGTGGAGCTGAGACTTTGGATGTCCCATACAGGTGTCCCCCCTCGGGGCAAGGTGTCTTGGGGCAGGACTCTGCAAGGGAAGGACGTGCTCTCTGTTTGGAAAGGGGAGAGCCAGCCATCAGAGGGATCCCTCTGTCTTCAGACAGGACTTTTACATCCCACGTGGAAAGCCAGTTCTGGGTGCCCAGGCAGTGCCCCTTGGGTGTCAGGGAGGTCCAGCCCAAACCCACCCTCCAAAACCCACTTCTGCCACACGAGGGCTGTCAGAGAAATGCCCTCTTTCCCTCCAGGGCTGCCCTCCGTGGAGGGATGGGCCCTGCAGCCGGAGGAAGCACCGTGCCTTTTTGGAGATAGTTACCAGGGGAGCTGCCTCTGCCGCTCTTGACGCCGCCTGTTGTTCTCAGCGACGTGCCTGAAAATGTTCCTCCGCGCTTGGTGCGGCTCCAGCCTGTTGAGGACCTGGACCGCTCGTGGGGAAAGGTGGCTGCAACAACAGGGAAACATCGTCCCTCAGCATCTGTCCTACGCAAGCCCCGGATGCAGGGACGGGGGACCTGGACATCTCTGCGGGGTCATGGCTGCTCGACTGCCCCAGGCTGTGTCCAGAGCCAGCGCACACTTACTCAGGCTGGAGTCTCTTCAGCTGGGCTGCTGCTGCCATCTCCTCTGCTGGGAGAGGGTTTTCCGCCTTCCTCCACCTCTCGTTGACCTCCTTTCTCCTGGGCTGGGCCGGAGGGTGGGGAATCCAAGGGCCTCCAGTGCCGAGTGCCTGCCAAGGAGGAGATGCTCTCAGCAAACCAGACGGCAGACAGAGGTGCTGTTCCCCAGAGGACCTCTTGAAAGGAGCCTGCAGCAGGACCTGGGAGCCGGCAGACTAAGCACCACGTGCCCGTCACCACGGCTGATGGCTGCTTTTGCCCCTCGGATCCTGCTGCCCATCTCTCCCCCAGGGGATGAGCAGGCAAACCCCTGCCCTGTAGCTGGGTGTCAGTCCTGCTCCAACCCCCTGGAGACCCCCGACACAGAGGGTTGCTGCTGCTCTCAGCGGTGTCAATCACTGCCCGTACCTGGGGTGGCTGGCGATCCTCCCCTGCAGCCCAGGCTTCCCACGCCGCCCATTCTGCCTTCGCTTGCTGTCGTCGCTCTTGCCACCGCGTCTTCACTTGCTCCCACTCTGCAGACAGCTGCCAGACCTCCTGGAGGGGATGGAAACGCAGCAGCAGGCAGGATTAGTCTCAGCTCCTGCAGCAGCTTCCTTCGGCTCTGACCCGTGGTGGTGCCCCTTGCCTCAGCCGGTCGGTTGGCAGCGCTTTGCCCCTACCAGGTCAGGGGCCGTGGAGTCACGCCAACGCATGGCGAGCACGGCTGAGTGACCAAAGACCTCCACTGCCAAGCGCCTAGGAAGGACTTGGACATTTTCCATAGCCCCTGGCCAGAATAAAGTGTTTCATGGCAACCTTAGTCTGGAGAAGAGGAGGCTGAGGGGAGACCTGATCGCTCTCTACAACTACCTCAAAGGAGGTTGTAGTGAGGTGGGTGTTGGTCTCCTCTCCCAGATAAAAAGCGAGAGGACGAGAGGAAATGGCTTCAAGGTGTGTCAGGGCAGGATTAGATTGGACATTAGGAAATATTTCTTCACCCAAAGAGTGGTCAGGCATTGGAACAGGCTGCCCAGAGAGGTGGTGGAGTCCCCATCCCTGGACGTGTTCAAAAAACGTGTAGATGTGGCACTTTGGGACATGGTTTAGTGGACATGGTGGTGTTGGGTTGACGGTTGGACTTGATGATCTTAGAGGTCTTTTCCAACCTTAATGATTCTATGAGTCTATGAACCCCTGGGACAATAACAGGCGAGAAGGGTGTGTAGCACCTTCCTTTTTGTGAAGAAGATGTGAAGGGGGTGACAGGCAGGTTACAAGGAACGCACGCCAAGGGATCCTTTCAGCTCGGCTCTCTGCACAAAGAGGCTTTAGCCGAGTCTCAGCGGCACAGTAGTTACAGCAAGGCACAGCACGTACCTGCAGCGCTCTCTTGCAGCCTTCGGAGGACGGGATTGCAGCGGTGGGCCTGGCTGGAGGAAATGGCTCCTGCCTGCCTGCCTCCTTCGTCTTGGGGGAGCTGCCTGGACATGGCGGGAGCACGCTGCAAAGAGACACCAGGAGGAGTCGGCACGAGCACGGGGCAATTTGGTCTCCCACTTTCATCGGGTATCAAAGCTCCCCAGGCTGGCAGAAGAAGCGGGGGAGGTGGGGCCGTTTCCCATGGCAAGGGGGAGCCTTTCCTGAGCCCCATCAGACGGATGGGAGAGGACTGCACCTCAGGTCTGTTGTAAGGGCAAGCAAAGTGATGTGGGGAGCACACAACGTCCACCACCTTCCCCACTACGGGGCCTGCGATGGGGCAAAGAAGCTCATACAAAGCATGGGGCCTGTGCCAGGGACCTTCCCGAGTCCCTACAGCCAGTGTCCAAACGGGATGTCTCTCCTACATGGGTGCAAGGACCCCTTTCATCTCTTCCCACAAGGGTCTCACCTGGCAGAAGTCTTCTTCTCCATGTCTGGCTGCCTGGTGCCTGGCCCCTGGCTTGGCAGTACGGGCAGGGAGAGCTTCACGCGCCTCTGCAGCAGCTTGTCAGGACACCCCTGGGAAGCTGGGAAAGAAGGAAGCTCTTCAGAGCAGCCCCGTGGGGAGTGCGTTTTAACGGGGCTGCGGTCACCCAGTGTGGGGCAGGGCCCACCTGGACAGCGGGACCTGTTCCCGTACCTCTGCTGATCCTGTGCTTTCCTGAAGCCTTCTTGTGCCAGGTGGAGAACGCCTTGGCCACCGATCTGCTGATCACAAGGAACTCAAACCTGGAAAGCAAATGGGGACACAGGCTTGAAGAAGGGTGACCCCTGCCCTCTGCAGCTCCCCAGCACTAATCCTCCTGACTGTCGTGCGAGGCACGGCATCCCTTTTCCTTGGTGGCCGTGCACAGGTTTTCTTGGCAATCTGCCCCCAACACCAGAAAATGTAGCTTAAGGTCCTCTCCGTGTGCAGCTGGTTCTCTCTGATGGGAAGGACGGCAGGCTGGGCGTGAGAAACACGATCACGATGCCCGGTCGGTCCAGGAGAATGCACGCGTAGCCCCAGATCAGCGTTATTTAACCAGAAACCAGTCGCTTCAGGACTTTGGTTGGTCGAGGGCTGCAGAGGAAAGGCACTCACCTCGGGAACGCTTGGGCAGGCGCAGCCTGCATCCCCCGAGCGGTGGTTGCTCCACCGGAGACCTCTGCACTCGGCATCCACAGCCTCTGCAAAGTGACACGGAGCTGTCAGAAGGTTTCCAAGGCAGTTCTCTTTTGGCTCCCAAAGGAAGCAGACCTGTCTCCCGCTCCAAAAGAAAGCCACTTCTCCAAACCAGTCTTCCAAATCCTCCTCCATGAGCGTTAGCCCTTGCTCTGCTCTGGAGAAGCTGCACGGCAAACGCTGAGACTGCGCAATAACAGTGCTGGGCTTTTTGCAGGGCAAGGACCCAGAAACTCAGAAGAAACTTTCTTTGCTAATGGAGAAGTCAGCGGGGGCGAGCGTGGGGAGAGGTGATTGACTGGCCTGCCACGTCCAGGCTGGCCGAGGGTGATTGGCTTGCTCGCCCTTCAATAAGCTCCCAAAGAACGGAAGCAGCCCTCAAAACCTGAGCAACTTACTGTGCGAAGCAGCGCAATCCGGCTGGCCTTCCTCTCCAGCCCTGTGACACAGTTGTAATAAAACCGCATGCACAGGACGTCGTCTTTGCAGGACAGAACGCCAATGTCCTTGAAGACGAAGGCGAGGCGCCGCCCCTTCTGCAGTTGGAACGAGTACAAGCGTACGGTCTCTCGCACGCACTCCGCCACCACGTGCTGCGGGAAGCAGGTGGCTCGCGACAGCCACTTGTAGTTCAGCGGCTGGATCTTGACATTGCCTGCGAGGAGGAGGAACATCGTCACTGCCACAGCAGGCCAAATTTCCGTGTAAGATTTGTAACGACATGCCAGGGAAACGGTCGTTTATAAAACAGCTCTCGGGGAGTGGTTTGTTTTGGGGGAGCTCAAGCTGTCCCCCGACCTTTGGAGGCCATTCCCGACATCTCCCAGCCCTTGCCAAAGAGCAGAGAGCACACGTCCTCCCCCGGACGTGGAGGGGGAAAGTGGAGGGTGGCCACTGCCTTCTCACCAGGGATAACCACTGTAGGGAACACCAGCTCCTCCAGCTGCAACGCATCGATGTCCGGCTGGAAGACTGGTCTTCGAACCTCATATGCCTCCTCTTTGCCCTGGAGTTGCTCTTGGAGCACAGCGAAGGTCCCAAGTCCTGTGAGCAGGACACCCTGCCCAGGAAAAAAGACCAAAGGCTGATGAGTGAGTACTGCAGAGATGGGTAAAGTGAAAACTTTGCAACAGGCCCATGTTCTCCATTTGTTTTCTTCCCCTCCTCAAAATATTTCCTCACATCCCTTGGCCAGAGAAAATCCCAGACATTTCCAGCCCAGGGAATACACCTGGGACTGATTCCCAGCCGTTACCCTTGGTATGGACCCAGCATAATCCCCCGTCTCTCTGCTTGGTCTCTCCACTCTGACCACAGGGAAGAGTGAAGCCCCATCGTGCACTGAATACTTCCTCAGACTAGGTCCAGACTTGATTTTTCTCCTGGTTGACCAAGCAGCAGCTGTGGGTACACGAGGCTGTCTCGGTGTGCGGCCACGATGCTCAGGGAGGGATCGCTCCCCAGCGCCCAGGCTGTCCAGGACAAAGAGAGACCAAGAGGCCAACCCACCTTGTCCAGCTTCATCTGTGTCAGGATGTACGCGGACACAGCGTCCCAGATAGCCACAACCTCTGGAAAGCAAGGGAAAGAGGGGTCAGGCTCCAGGCCAGCCAGCTCACAGTCTCTCGGCAAGGGGGCTGTGCCCCCATTTCACACTGCCCGCCTTACTCTGCTCCCGGGGCAGGGCTGGAGCAGAAATGGGGACGTGGGAAGGGCTCCGGATCAGGGCTGTGGCCACCTAACCCCCAGAAAGGGATGACACCCCAGAGCCCAGGATGTGATCTGCCAGCCTGGCAGCACAAGAGGCTCCAGAGGGAAGGAACAGAGGTTCTCCCAGAGGAGACTAGTTCAAAGTCGAGGGCTGATTTACAGCAGAGGCATTTCCAGCTGCCTCACGAGAGCCCTGTGAGAGCTGAAGGACACCCCAGCCCCTGGGATGCAGGACCCCTTTTCATCCCAGAGCCAGAACCCCAAGAGGTACCAGCTCCCAGGAAAAGCTGGCCCTGGGTGGCCCCCCTCGCCAGGGGACCAAGCCATGCCCATGGGAGCCTGGGGGCTGCGGGCAGCTGGGAGTTCTGGTTGCTACATTGTCCCCCGAGCCATGTGGGACCCTCGGGCAGGGTTCTTGTGGCAGCCCCCAGCCCTGTCCAGCCACCCCCCGCAGCTTTTGGCAGCAGACAGCCCCAGCGCAACCCCTGCGGAAGGAGCTCCCAAACCCCTTACCCTTGGTGGAGAGCCGCAGGAGCATGGGGAACGAGCTGCTCAGCTCCAAGCTGACGGCCACGGTGCAGCAGCCCTCCATCGCGCTGGCTGCTTGCCCTCAGCTCAGGGAAAGGGATGCTCTTCGCAGCTCCTCTCCCAAAACTCCTCTCTGACGTGCCTCCGCTCTGCCTGTCAGCGAGGGTCCCCCAGCACAGCCCCGCTGCCTCCTGACCCTGCTCCTGGCTGTGGAGCAGCTCCGAAGGGCAGCAGTGGAGAGCCCCTGAGCAGTGCCCAGCAGCTCCCAGGCCTCGCTGGGAAATGCCAGCACCCACGTGGCGCTGGGGAGACCTCCCTGTGATGTGGGGCATCCCCCTGTGACATCAGCCCGCATCATTTGAAGGTGCATTATGACATCAGGCAGGAGACAGCACAGCTGGGGAGAGAGGAGAGAGATTTCGCCTCTTATCCTGGGAAACATTCAACCCTTTCTCCCCAGTCCTGTTCCAAAATCCCCGTCTGCCCCCTGCACCAACATCTTTTGGCGGGGATGGAGTTAATTTTCTCCGTAGCAGCCTGTACGGTGCCGTGTGTTGGATCTGTGACCAAACCAGTCCTGATAACACACTAACGTCGTAGTTATCGCTCAGCAGTGCTTCCCAATGTGGTGGGGTGACCACCGGAGCTGCTCCATCACTCCCCCCCCCCCCGCCTTCCTCAGCTGGACAGAGGAGAGAAAATATAACGAGAGGCTCGTGGGTCGAGATAAGGACGGGGAGAGATCGTTCCCTAATTACTGTCATGGGCAAAACAGGCTTGATTTAGAAAAAAAAAAAATAATCCAATTTATTACCAAGCAAAACAGAGGAATGAGAAATAAACCCAAATCTTAAAACACCTCCCCCAGCCTTCTGTGCTTCCCGGGTTTAAATTTACTCCGAATTTGCTCCCTCCTCCCGCCCCAGCGGCACAGGGGGACGGGGAATGGGGGTTGTGGTCAGATCATCACACCTTGTCTCTGCTGCTCCTTCCTCCTCAGGGGGAGGACTCCTCACACTCTTCCTCCACTCCAACGTGGGGTCTTTCTCACGGGAGACAGTCCTCCACCAACTTCTCCAACGTGAGTCCTTCCCACGGGCTACAGTCCTTCACCAACTGCTCCGGCGTGGGCTCCTCTCTCCATGGGTCCACAGGTCCTGCCAGGAGCTTGCTCCAGCGTGGGCTTCCCACGGGCCACAGCCTCCTTCAGGTTCCTCCACCTTGCTCTGGCGTGGGGTCCTCCACAGGCTACGGGTGGAATATCTGCTCCACTATCATCCTTCCTCCATGGGCTGCAGGGGGACAGCCTGCTTCACCATGGTCTTCACCACGGGCTGCAGGGGGATCTCTGCTCTGGCGCCTGGAGCACATCCTGCCCCTCCTTCTGCACTGACCTTGGTGTCTGCAGAGTTCCTTACATCTTCTCACTCCTCTCTCTGGCTGCAAAAGCTGCCGGTATTTTTATTTTTTTCCTTCTTAAATACGTTATCACAGAGGTGCTGATTGGCTTGGCCTTGGCCAGCGGCGGGTCCGTCTTGGAGCCGGCTGGCATTGGCTCTATCAGACACAGGGGAAGCTTCTAGAAACTTCTCGCAGAAGCCACCCCTGTAGCCCCCTTGCTACCAAAACCTTGCCACGCAAACCCAAAACACGCAGCGTCAAGGCCTTCTCTGTTTCTCACCCTGTCCCACCAGCGAGTAAGCTGGGGACGGGCAAGAAGTTGGGAGGGGACACAGGCGGGACAGCTGACCCCGAAGGACCAAAGGGACATTCCATACCATATGACATCATGCTCAGCAATCAAAGTTGAGGAAAGAACGAGCAAAGTGTGGCGGGTGTATGTTTGAGGCTATGGCGTTTGTCTTTCCACGTTACTGTTGGAAGCCCTCAACACAAGGAGAAGCAAAAGGTTCAGTTGCCCTAAATTCTGGCATCTGCTGCTATTTCGATGGACCAAAGGAATTTCCCAACAACCTCCAAGAAGATGCCCCCCAGATGTTGTCCGCTCTCTCAGAGTTGCTCCATTACAGCTTGCAGTGACACCGTTAAAAAAATGTGTAGACGTGGCACTTCGGGACATGGTTTAGTGGACGTGGTGGTGGTGGGTTGACCCCAAAGACCTTAGAGGTCTTTTCCAACCTTAAGATTCCATGATCTTATGATTCTATGATTCTGTGATTCCATGATTCTATGATTCTATGATTCCATGATTCTATGATTCCGTGATTCCATGATTCTATGATTCCGTGATTCCATGATTCTATGATTCTATGACGTGTGTTGGGAATCGTTAGGGTTAATAACCTCACTTAGCACCAGACGTAAAGGAGTTAGTCCAAGGCCGCAAGAGCTGACCAAGAGTAAACTTTCTGATAAAGTTGGTGTTGCTAACACAGAACTCTCCGAAACGGGCAGATGCAAGCAGGATGAGGAAGAAAAGGACCAAGGAAACAATTCCAAGAGAATGAGGTAACTTCAGAAGGCCAGCCCAAGAAAACCAATAGGAATCATAGAATCATTAAGGTTGGAAAAGACCTCCAAGATCATCAAGTCCAACCATCGGCCCAACACCACCATGTCCACTAACCCATGTCCCAGAGTGCCACGTCTACGTGGTTTTTGAATGCCTCTGGGGATGGGGACTCCACCACCTCTCTGGGCAGCCTGTTCCAATGCCTGACCACTCTTTCGGTGAAGAAATTTCTCCTAATATCAAACCTAAACCTGCCCTGATGCAACTTGAGGCCATTTCCTCTTGTCCTGTCGGGAGAAGAGACCAACACCCACCTCACTACAACCTCCTTGAGGTAGTTGTAGAGACCAACAAGGTCTCCCCTCAGCCTTTTACTCTAAGAAGAACTTTTTGGGTGGAAAAAAAGAAGTTGGTTCAGCCGAGCTGAGTCAGGACCTAAGGAAGGGGCTCAGCTCCCCCTGGGGGAACTGCTGCCAACAGGGACCTCACTCTGCACCTTCTGCAAGACCCCAAAAGCTCCTGCCAGCGTGGTAGGATGGCGATGTCGCTTCCCAAAGGAAAGATACAGGGTTTTTTCCCTCTTCTTCCTTTTTTTTTCCCCCCGCTTCCTGCTTTGTGACGAGTCAAAGGTGCCACCAGGTCCCTGCCTGTCCTACAGGTCCCTCCTGTCCCCTCCTCTCCATCCCTGGAGCTATTTAAAAGACACATAGACGTGGTGCTCAGGGATGTGGTTTAGTGGTGGACGTGGCAGTGTTGGGTTAACAGTTGGACTCGGTGATCTTTGTCTTTTCCAACCGAAACAATTGTACGATTCCAAGAAAGAAACGGACCTGTTAGAGCAGGTCCAGAAGAGGAGAACAGGAACGGTCAGAGGGCTGGAACACCTCTGCTGTGAAGAAAGGCTGAGAGAGTCGGGGTTGTTCAGTTGGAGAGGCTCCGGGGAGACGTTCTCGTGGCTGCTCAATAAGGCAGATCTTATAAGAAAGATGGAGAGAGACTTTTTACAAAGGCCTGTGGCAACAGGACAAGGGACAATGGTTTTAACATGAAAGAGGGTGGATTTAGATCGTCTATAAAGAAGAAACTTTGTACAATAAGGAGGGTGGGATGCTGGAACAGGTTGCCCAGAGAAGCTGTGGATGTCCCATCACCAGAAGTGTTCATGGTCACATTGGATAGGGCTTTGAGCAACGTGATCTAGTGAAAGGTGTCCCTGTCCATGGCAGGGGTGGTGGACTAGATGGGCTTCAAAGGTCCTTTCCAACCCAAACCGTTCTACAGTCCATCCATAGTTAAGCATGAAAGGTCTTGAATGGGCTGTTGGGCACCAGAAGTGAGGAACAATGGACAAATCCCACTCCCGTCGCTTGAGAAATGGGCGTCATCCTAGAGCAACACCTCTGCTTACGGAAGGCCAGAACTGCAGGTCATGGATGAGTCTCTCGGAAATAATTCCAGCAAAATCCCAAACCCAACGGTCACCATTTTTCAGGTAGATGTTGGTGCTGTGCTGTGACTCACCTCCAGGAAACGGTTTGCCTCCTCCCTGCCTTGCTCAACCTTGGTGGCCACCAACGTCAGCTCATTCTGGAGCGCCACAAGCTGAGACAAACTGTATTTCTTGGTCTTTTGGTCTGCTGGAGATGTGCTCTCCTCGCTGTCATTGAGCAGTCGCAATGAGACGCAGTCTTCTAGCCTAGCCTGGAAAGCAGAGAAGACAACCATCACCGCATGGCCTTTTCCGTAGCTTTGAAGGATCAAAGGACTCCTCATGTCTTGTACCACTCCCCTTGGAGGAAAGAAAAGCCTGTTTTCTGCTGAAAATAATCAAGATTTAACAGAAAACCGGTGGTATGAGATCATACTAGTTGCAAACCCAACTGGAGATCTATTGCTCATGGGAAGATGATTTCAAGAAAGATCCTTTCTCCCCATAACATTAACAAATACAACTGGACAAGAGATCACCTTGAAGACCCTTTACCTTGAATTTTGAAGGTGCCGAGATGGTAAAAAACCCCATTTCTGTTGATGCTTCCGGCTTGAGAGATCAAAGAATGCTCCACAGAACCATGAGAGTCGTGAACCATCTTTATCCACTCTCTGTTGTCACAGGAATCTTTCTGCAACAGAAGAACCAAAGGGAAACCCACCAACCAGCTGGAAGGACACTGAGCAACACTCCCCCACCCCAAATTTGATGCTGGTGAGGTTTCTGTGACTATTTCTTCTGAGGATGGGGTTTCTTAGGGCTTCTGAGGAGACACAGCCCCAGAGTTGGACTTCTCCTAACACCCCAGAGCATTGGCATGTGGTGAAGCTCTTATTCTCTGCTCTGGTTTTGATGGGGAGCAGAGCATAAGGCTCAAACACAAGAGTTTTGGTAAAACAGAAGCTTTTTTATCAAAATGTGAAACAGGTTCTGGAGTCTTCCAGCCTTGGAGATGCTCAAAACTCAATCGGACATAGCCATGAGCTACCTGCCCTACCTGACTCCATTTGAAGCAGGGGATTTAGATTAGATGATCTCCAGAGGTCTCTTCCAACCTCAGTTATTCTGCGATCCTACACTGTAGACTCCAGAACTCGTTTCCTCCTATTCACACCACCTACTGGGTCTCCTCTGGCTGCTCACACATGCGTGTAAGGTCATTTGAGATGTTCCACCAGGCTTCCACTCCGAAAACGGCACAGATTTTGCCCAGGTCCTGCAAGACCCACATGGATGTCCTGGAGAAATCATCTTAAATGGCATTAGACACCTACACATGAGCAACTCGGCCTCACAGCAAGTGTCCAAGTGACTTTTGGACATGGGACCTGAAGACTCACCAGCTTCTTGGGAAGTTCACTGTCTTTTGCGATGGCTTCTCTGGCGAAAGATGGAGCTGCAGCGAACGGGTCAAACTCAGCTGTGGGACTCGGGTCTAATCTGATGGGGGCAAAAGCAGCCATGGTATCACGGAAGAAACTCACTGTATCGATACACATGTCATTTTTAGTGGCAGAAATTGATGCCAGTTCCACAAATACGGGGATTTCTGTCTCGTCTGGGGAAAAAAAAAGTAAAGGAAAAAGAAAAATAAGAGAGAGAGTTGAGGAATTTCTCTGTTCTGATTCATCTAACACTGTTGGATGTGGAGACAGACAAGGACCAAGTGGTCTCCTGTCGCTGTAGCTGATGACTTCCTTCCTTCCAGCCCACCTTTTATTCTGGTCTTGATCCAGGAGGTAAAACCTTTCCTCACACATTCCACAAGTTCCCTCAAAAATTCCAAAACTCCCCTGGGGAATGTCACTCAAAGGTTTTTTTTTCACCTTCATTAAGTCTTGGGTCATAAAATCGAGTTGCTTATTCTTGAATTCCTGCTCTTCCTGGACAAAAAACCTAAATAAATAAACCAAAAAAAAACCCCAATAAAACCAAAACCAGTATGTGTCTATTGGGAAGAGAAGGAAAGAAGCTCAGTTCTACCTCCTCCTCCTCAAACAAGATGAGATCTTGGCCTCAAACCCAAGTCTTCTCTTGAATTCATCCCTGTAGACCTCTATGATGAATAGGATGCAGCTGGAAGTAATTCCTTCAGCCTGTTACTCAACTTTGAGAAGGAAGGAATCACACCTGATAGGATTTAATGATAAGCCACCACGTGGACTTTCCCAAGAGCAACCAACACAGATGCCCACGTATCTCCTACGGACGTATTCCATCAGGTCATTGAGAATCCTCCTGCAGCTGAAGCATCTGTCTCAGAGCATCAATCATCTTGGTGGTCTTCACAGAGAAGGTCAGGTAGTTTTCAATTCTCCACCTGCCATTCAGTGAGCTTTTCCAACCCTCAGCCCTTCGCTGTCCTCCATGATTTTAAACTCCTCCAGGAGCTGATTCCTAATGTTGGCGGTAATTCAGTGCCTGCCTGGAGAGACAAAACGACAGCTGAGAGATAATGAACACAAAGTCCCACAAAGCTGGGCCACACATGGCGAGGCACGGGGAGAGGTCCGTCCGGTGTCTGGAGCCCATGACCTGCCTTCCTGGTCTGTGATGGGGGGTGCCCCCAACAAGGGTGTGGGGCTGGGGGTCCAGGAAGGCACATGGGCCCAGCGTGGGGCTCTGAAATCTCCTGTGAAGCCAGGAGGGCTGAGTCCATGGGGCAGGGAACCACCACCCCTCCCAGAGCGGGGCAGAGGACCCGGGGCTCCAGGCTGCCTCTCCGTGCCCCTCTCCTGCCCCGACACCCCACTGTGCAATGTGGGGGATGGTGCTCACTGGAGCCCTGGTAAGAACCTGTTTCCCGCTGTGCCTCCAAAGCACCGCGTGCCCCAAGGGCTGTCACCGTCTGCCCCTTGCCTCTCCCAGCCTCCTGGAGGGACACTCTTGTTTGCCCTAATCTGCCCTTACCGGGGGGCACGTGGTGGGTGGGAAGGGGATCTCCTTTACAGAGACACCCCAGGCATCCGGGCTCCCTCAGCCGCTCTGCTCATGGCGGTGGTGCAGCCAGAGAGGACCCGGGGCACTGGCAGAGGAGAGGGGACATGGACAGGGACACACACCCCCCCCCAGAGCATAGCTTTGCTGAAGGGGTTTATTGATCATTAGAGGGAAATGGCCCAGGGCTCCCAGGGGGTAGGGGGGGGTCATCCAGGGATGATCATCTCCTCCTGCCTCTGGAGGGGGACAGGACAGGGCTGTCACCACCAGTTCCAGTCCTGAAAGGCAGAGCCCAGAATGTGCCTGTAACAGACTCCCACCGTGACACCTGCCTTGGTGGCCTCCCCCCCGATTCTTACCGAGACACACTCAACCCTATCACCACCATTGTCAAGCTCTATATAGTCAAAGCACTCCCTGCCATACAGGGCTACCCCACTGTCTCCCCATACATCAGTGGTTTAGACCCCAAAGCCTCCCTATATCACTGGTTTAGACCCCAAAAGCTCCCTTAGTGGCTGTTTTTCAGCCCAGAAGTTTCTGAGGTGGATGTTTCTCACACTAAAAGCTCCCCAAGTGGGTGTGTCTGAGTGAAAAAGCTCCCTAAATGGGTGTTTCAGAGCCCAAAATCACTCTAAATGGGTGTGTCCAAGACCAAAGGCTCCCTAAATGGTTACTTCTCATCACAACATAAACCTTGCTAAATTACTGATTTTGAGCCCAAAAGCTCCCTAAATTTATGCTTCTGAGCAACCAAGCGCCCTATGTTAGTGTTTCTGAGACCCAGAGCTCCCCATATAAGTGGTTTTGACTGCCAGATCTCCTTAAATGGATGTGTCTGAGCTGCAACACAACCCAAATCAAAGTTTTGGATCTCGAAAGCTACCAAAACACTGTTTCAGAGCCCCAAAGCTCCCTACATAAGTGTTTTGGAGGCCCAAAAGCTCCCTAAGTGAGTGTTGCTCAGCCCAAGAGTTCCCTAAATCCCTGTTTCTGAGACCCAAAGCTGCCAAAATATCTGTTTTTAGAGCCCAAAGCTCCCTTAATTCCTGGGTTAAGCCCCACAGATCCCTCAATTGCTGTTGTGACTCCCAAAAGTTCCTCATATTGGTTTTTCGGAGCCCAAGAGCTCCTCACTTGGGTTTTTCTGAGCTCAAAATCGCCTTACATGTGTCTTTCTGAGTGCAAAACCTCCCCAAATGGGTGTGTCTGAGCCCAAAAGCTCCCAAAATGGGTGTGTCTGAGCCCCCGAAAGTCCCTGAATTCTTGGATTTCAGCCCCAAAGCTCCCTAAGTGGGTATTCCTCAGCCCAAAGCTACCTAAACTGTGGGTTTGGATGCCAAAAGCTGCCAAACTGAGTGCTTCTGACCCCAAAGCTCCCTGAACGGGTTTTCTGAAGCCCAAAACCTCACGAAATTGCTGTTTCTGAGCCCAGGAGTTACCTAAATCAGTGCTTCAGACTGCAAAATGGCTTCAAGTGGCAGTTTCTCGGCCCTACAGCTCCCTAAGTGGCTGTTTCTCAGCCCAAAAGCTCCCTAAGTGGCTGTTTTTCAGCCCGAGAGTTCCCTAAGTGGCTGTTCTTGACCCCAAAAAAAAGTCTCTACATGGGTGTTTCTGAGCGCTAAAGTTCAATGAATGGCTTCTTTGAACCCCAAAACCTCCCTAAATTGCTGATTCTGAGCCAAAAAAAAACCCCTAAATGGGTGTTTCTCAGAAAAAAAAGCTCCCTAAAGAAGTCGGTTTAGTCCTAATCTCCCCGAATTGCTGTTTCTGAGCCCACAGCTCCCTAAATTATGCTTTTGAAGCCCAAAAGCTCACTAAATTGCTCTTTCTGAGCCCCAAAGCTCTCTAAATCGGTGTTTTGGATCCCGAAAGCTCCCAAACTGTGTTTTCCAGACACAAAAAGCTTCCTAAATCAGTGGTTTAGAAACCAAAAGCTCCCAAAGTGGCTGTTTCTCAGCCCAAAAGCTCCACAAATCAGTTGTTCAGACCCAATAAGCTCCCTCTATCACTGGGTTAGACCCCAAAAGCTCCCTAAGTGGCTGTTTTTCAGCCCAAAACGTTCCTACGTTTCTGTTTCTTAGCCTAACGGCTCCCTGAGTGGCGCTGTCTGGGCCCAAAATCTCCCTAAACAGGTGTGTGTGAACCCAAAATCTCCCTACAAGGCTGTGTCTGATCCCACAGCTCCATGAATGTCTTCTTTGAATCCCTAAACCTCCCTAATTTGCTGTTTGTGAGCCCAAAAAATCCCTACATGGGTGTTTGTGAGCTGAAAGGCTCCGGGGCAGCCCGGGCCTCTCCTCACGGAGCTGCCCTGCGCCTGCTGCCCCCCGTGCTGCCACAGACCCCGGGGCTGGGTCCCGCTGATGGAGGGGGGTGATTTTGGGCAGGAAGAGCTGCCTGTCATGATCCCGTAGCTTTCTGGGGGTTTAGTTCGGGCACCTTCAGAGCAAGAAAGTCCAACGCCAGAAGCTTCTGTCCAGGCCCTTCCCAGAGGAGTCAGGCCGCCCTGGGAAGGGCCCTGTCGGGGCACAGGCCTTGTCCTGCTGCGCTCACCCAACCCAGCCCGCCGGCCATGGCATCTCGCCCCCTGACCGCAGCTACTCCTCAGCCAGCCGGGATGCTGCGCCTGTGCAGACACGGCCTTCAGGAAGGGCCATTTCACCTGGAGCTGTTCTCTCAGCTCTGCCCTCCCTCGGTCCGCTCCTGGGGGCTGGGCCCGCTCAGGGAGGGAGGGGAGGCAGAGGGGAGGCAGAGGACATGACAGGAGGGGAGGGGACAGGAGGGAGCTGCCCTGGATTTGCTCTGCCTTGGCAAGTCTTTCCCAAAATGCGGGTCTGCCTGCGCTCCAGCCACAGCCCTGGGCGGCAGGAGCTGCGTGACGGGAGCCGCTGGCGTCGGACGGGCCGGCACCTGGCAGGAGACAGGGCTCTGCCCCCGGTCACACCGCCCGTGCTGAGCCCAGCACCCAGGGCCTTCCTCAGGCCTCGCCTTCCCCCGGGTGGTGAGGAGGAGAGACTGTTTCCTCTCTGCTGTGCTGTATTTCCAGCAGACATCTGCTGAGTTGAAGTCCCCCACGAGAAGAAGGGCTAGCGAGCGTGAAACTTCTCCCAGCAGCTTATAGAATATGTCAGCCAACTCTTCATCGTGCTTGGGTGGTCTATAACAGACTCCCACTGTGATACCTGCCTTGGTGGCCTCCCCCCAATTCTTACCCTAAATCATGGTTTTGAAGACCAAAAGCTTACTAAATCAGTGGTTTAGATCCTGAAAGCTCCCAAACTGTGTTTTCCAGACCCCAAAAGCTTCCTTAATCAGTGGTTTAGAAACCAAAAGCTCCCTAAGTGGCTGTTTATCAGCCCAGAAGATTCCTAAGTGGATGTTTCTAAGCCCAAAATCACCCTAAATGGGTGTGTCTGACACCAAAAGCTCCCTAAATGGTTAAGTCTCTTCACAAAAAATTGCTAAATTTCTGGGTTTGACCTCAAAAGCTCCCTAAATTTAAGCTTCTGAGCAACAAGGCCCCTAAGTAAGTGTGTCTTACTTAGGTGATCTATATCAGACTCCCACCGTGACACCTGCCTTGGTGGCCTCCCCCCCGATTCTTACCCAGACACACTCAACCCTATCACCACCATTGTCAAGCTCTACATAGTCAAAGCACTCCCTAACATACAGGGCTACCCCACTGTCTCCTCATACATCGGTGGTTTAGACCCCAAAACCTCCCTAAATCACTGGTTTAGACCCCAAAAGCTCCCTTAGGGGCTGTTTTTCAGCCCAGAAGTTTCTGAAGTGGATGTTTCGCAGACTAAAAGCTCCCCAAGTGGGTGTGTCTGAGTGAAAAAGCTCCCTAAATGGGTGTTTCGGAGCCCAAAATCACCCTAAATGGGTGCCTCTGAGACCAAAGGCTCCCTAAATGGTTATTTCTGATTACAAAAAAATGGCTAGAAGCTCCTTAAATTTATGCTTCTGAGCAACAAAGTGCCTGATGTTGTGTTTCGGAGCCCCAGAGCTCCCTAAAAAGAAGATCAGGATGCCAGCACCTCCCAAACTGAGTGTTTCTGACCCCAAAGCTCTCTGAATGGGTTTCCTGAAGCCCAAAAACTCACTAAATTGCTGTTTCTGAGCCCAGGAGCTGCCTAAATCAGTGCTTCAGAATGCAAAATTGCTTGAAGTGGCAGTTTCTCAGCCCCACAGCTCCCTAAGTGGCTCTTTCTCAGCCCAAAAGCTCCCTGGGCTCCAAAAATCTCCCAAAATAGCTGCCTGTGAGCCCAAAATCTCCCTAAATGGTTATTTCTGATCAAAAAAACCCATGCTGAATTACTGGCTTTAAGCCCCAAAGCTCCCTAAGTGGGTATTGCTGAGCCCAAAGTTACCTAAACTGCGCTATTGAATCCCCCTGCTTCTACAGTACTTTTGGGGGAACGTTTGTGCTCCCGTATCCACGATAAAGTCGAGTGACTCTGCTTTCAGGGCCTTAAGGGAGATTAAAAGGTTGTTATTCTTTAAGGAGAGCCGGTCTTGGTTTAGGGACCCTGCTGCCTCCTGTATGGTCCCTGCCACACCTTTCCCTGCTCCTGATGTTGTCCATCCATTTTTCTCAGTTCCTGTCTCAGGGGACTGTAAGGACACTGTTCCTGCGGCTTAAGCAGCCCCTCCTTTCCCGCTCTTTCCTTGCTTTTCTGCTGGACTATCGCTGCTAATTGAGCATAGGGTACCCCATCGATTTGGCGTTGGGGCACCCCCAATTTTAAGGCTTAGTGAAACAGTTCTTTACGAGACACTTGCCCAGAGCCCCGACGTGTTTTCATTTGTTGGGTGCTTCCCTGCAAAAATCCTCCAACTTTGAGTAAGGTAACAGCACGTGTTAACAGGTCTGCCCGTGAACTTACTCAAGGAGGACCTCAAAAGGTCAGCATTACAGTTTTTAGCTCTGAGGGAGTTTCTCGCAAAAGTTGATTTACACCCTTATCGCTCGGAGCTGTCAACCACGGCTCAGGGAATCTGTCTGGGGAAGACGCAGACAGCCCAGCAGCCAATTTTTCTGAACGGATGCTTGCCGTGCCTCCCCACCCCACTCTTCCCCCACCTTGTTTTGTCTCCTTGTGGCCACCAGCTGGTTCCCAAGGCTGGGCCTGGCCAGAGGAGGGAGCAGAGGTGGGGTCTCTCACGGGGTGGAACTCTGCTCTCCTGGAAGCCAGGGCTGTGCTCTTGGCTTTTTGCCCTGCTCCCTCCCCTCCGCATCCTCAACTCTACCACCTCAGGGTCACTGCAGCCAAGGCTGCCGCTGCCTTTCAAATCCCCAACCACTTCTTCCTTGTTCACCAGTGCCAGGCCCAGCAGAGCACCTCTCCTCCTTCTTTCCTCCACCATCCCTGCCAGGAAATGTGCACTAGAAATCTCCTGGATTGCTCGATCCCTGCTGGATTTGTCCTTCCAGCAGGCACCAGAGTGGTTCAGGTCCCCCACGAGGACCAGAGCTGTGAACAGGAGGCTTCTCTCACTGGTTCTTTCTGTGCTGGTTTCCCGGGGAGAGCGCAAGCACCACCTGCATCATCCTGCCTGTGTGTTGGGATGTGCATGTGTTTGTGCTGTGGGGTGTGCGTGGACTTTATTCCCTCCTGCCCCTGCGAGCAGTTCTGGGATCACCCGTGGGGTGTGTGTGTGCAATCCCTTTAGATGGATCCATCACCAGGCACAGACCAGCCGGTCCAGATGGGAACAGCTCCAGACCTCTTTATTTTGTCTTTAGAGGTGGATCTTGGCAGCTGAGAAGCCTCCAAGCGCCTTCGCTAACAGCCACCGCTCCCGGCACCTTCCCCTCTGCTGCGGTACCAGCATCTAGTTGTAGGGAGGAAGAAAGAAAAGCAAATGATTGTATGGACGGAGAGAAGGCAGAGAAATCCTGCAGGTGTAGCTCAGGCCACCCATGATGGCATCTGCTTGCGATGAAGCTTCAAGGGGTCACTTCAGTGGGAGAGGCCCCTGATGCCCAAGCCCAGGAGAAGGTCCCAGGTGCAGCTGGTCAGCCTGGGGCTGAGTCAGGTGGAGCTGAGACCTTGGATGTCCCATACAGGTGTCCCCCCTCGGGGCAAGGTGTCTTGGGGCAGGACTCTGCAAGGGAAGGACGTGCTCTCTGTTTGGAAAGGGGAGAGCCAGCCATCAGAGGGATCCCTCTGTCTTCAGACAGGACTTTTACATCCCACATGGAAAGCCAGTTCTGGGTGCCCAGGCAGTGCCCCTTGGGTGTCAGGGAGGTCCAGCCCAAACCCACCCTCCAAAACCCGCTTCTGCCACACGAGGGCTGTCAGAGAAATGCCCTCTTTCCCCCCAGGGCTGCCCTCCGTGGAGGGATGGGCCCTGCAGCCGGAGGAAGCACCGTGCCTTTTTGGAGATAGTTACCAGGGGAGCTGCCTCTGCCGCTCTTGACGCCGCCTGTTGTTCTCAGCGACGTGCCTGAAAATGTTCCTCCGCGCTTGGTGCGGCTCCAGCCTGTTGAGGACCTGGACCGCTCGTGGGGAAAGGTGGCTGCAACAACAGGGAAACATCGTCCCTCAGCATCTGTCCTACGCAAGCCCCAGATGCAGGGACGGGGGACCTGGACATCTCTGCGGGGTCATGGCTGCTCGACTGCCCCAGGCTGTGTCCAGAGCCAGCGCACACTTACTCCGGCTGGAGTCTCTTCAGCTGGGCTGCTGCTGCCATCTCCTCTGCTGGGAGAGGGTTTTCTGCCTTCCTCCACCTCTCGTTGACCTCCTTTCTCCTGGGCTGGGCTGGAGGGTGGGGAATCCAAGGGCCTCCAGTGCCGAGTGCCTGCCAAGGAGGAGATGCTCTCAGCAAACCAGACGGCAGACAGAGGTGCCGTTTCCCAGAGGACCTCTTGAAAGGAGCCTGCAGCAGGACCTGGGAGCCGGCAGACTAAGCACCACGTGCCCGTCACCACGGCTGATGGCTGCTTTTGCCCCTCGGATCCTGCTGCCCATCTCTCCCCCACGGGGATGAGCAGGCAAACCCCTGCCCTGCAGCTGGGTGTCAGTCCTGCTCCAACCCCCTGGAGACCCCCGACACAGAGGGTCGCTGCTGCTCTCAGCGGTGTCAATCACTGCCCGTACCTGGGGTGGCTGGCGATCCTCCCCTGCAGCCCAGGCTTCCCACGCCGCCCATTCTGCCTTCGCTTGCTGTCGTCGCTCTTGCCACCGCATCTTCACTTGCTCCCACTCTGCAGACAGCTGCCAGACCTCCTGGAGGGGATGGAAACGCAGCAGCAGGCAGGATTAGTCTCAGCTCCTGCAGCAGCTTCCTTCGGCTCTGACCCGTGGTGGTGCCCCTTGCCTCAGCCGGTCGGTTGGCAGCGCTTTGCCCCTACCAGGTCAGGGGCCGTGGAGTCACGCCAACGCATGGCGAGCACGGCTGAGTGACCAAAGACCTCCACTGCCAACCGCCTAGGAAGGACTTGGACATTTTCCATAGCCCCTGGCCAGAATAAAGTGTTTCATGGCAACCTTAGTCTGGAGAAGAGGAGGCTGAGGGGAGACCTGATCGCTCTCTACAACTACCTCAAAGGAGGTTGTAGTAGAGGTGGGTGTTGGTCTCTTCTCCCAAGTAACTAGCGATAGGACGAGAGGAAATGGCTTCAAGGTGTGTCAGGGCAGGTTTAGATTGGACATTAGGAAAAATTTCTTCACCCAAAGAGTGGTCAGGCATTGGAACAGGCTGCCCAGAGAGGTGGTGGAGTCCCCATCCCTGGACGTGTTCAAAAAACGTGTAGACGTGGCACTTTGGGACATGGTTTAGTGGACGTGGTGGTGTTGGGTTGACGGTTGGACTTGATGATCTTAGAGGTCTTTTCCAACCTTAATGATTCTATGAGTCTATGAACTCCTGGGACAATAACAGGCGAGAAGGGTGTGTAGCACCTTCCTTTTTGTGAAGAAGATCTGAAGGGGGTGACAGGCAGGTTACAAGGAACGCACGCCAAGGGATCCTTTCAGCTCGGCTCTCTGCACAAAGAGGCTTTAGCCGAGTCTCAGCGGCACGGTAGTTACAGCAAGGCACAGCACGTACCTGCAGCGCTCTCTTGCAGCCTTCGGAGGACGGGATTGCAGCGGTGGGCCTGGCTGGAGGAAATGGCTCCTGCCTGCCTGCCTCCTTCGTCTTGGGGGAGCTGCCTGGACATGGCGGGAGCACGCTGCAAAGAGACACGGAACACCCCCGATCCCCCCAACCCCCCCAACACCCCCCCCCAACACCCCCCCACCCCCTCCCCGTACCGGACGGAGCCGCCCACCGGGTCTGGGCTGCAGCGGCGCCTTCCCCGCTGGTCCGACCGCGCATGCGCGACAGCGGGTGGGGCTCCCGCGCTCTGCGGGGGGCGGAGTCACGGCAGGGGAGGGGGAGAGGGGGCGGGGCTGGGGTGGCACTGGGAGCACTGGGGGAGCCAGGGAGCCATACTGGGAGCACTGGAGTGGCACTGGGGGAGCCAGGGATTCATACTGGGAGCACTGGGGTGGCACTGGAGGGAGCTATGGGGGAGCCAGGGAGCCATACTGGGAGCACTGGGGTGGCACTGGGAGCACTGGGGGAGCCAGGGAGCCATACTGGGAGCACTGGGGTGGCACTGGAGGGAGCTATGGGGAAGCACTTGGAGCACTGGGGCAGCACTGGGAGCATCAAGGGGCACTGCTGAAGCACTGGGGGGCACTGGGAGCACTGCGCACCACATCACATCTCCCAGTTGCCCCCCCCAGCTCCCCTTCTGGGGGAGCCATGGGGACCTTCATTCATCCGCCGCTCCTTGACAGAGTGAAGGCTCTGCTCCCATTCCTGCAAGAACCCAGGGTCGTTAGGAGCCACCCCTCGTTGCCCAAGCAGCCCGAGGGGATTCATGGGGTCTTAGTGCAAAGAAAAGCAACGAGGGCTCTGGAGAAGTGGGGGGCATGGTGAGAACTTGCCACCAAAGGGACAAGAACAGAACTGCCCAGGGAGAAACCTACAGGTGATTTTCTCCAAGGGAAGAAACCCATCTGGTTTCCAAGGGGGATCTGAATCGGCATATAAAAAGCACCCAGGAAGCCAGCTGTCTGCAGGAGCAGAGCAGGAGACCACAGCAGGACGAGGTGCCTGCTCAAAAAAGAGGGGACCGATCTCTTTTCTTCCACGTGGGAACACCCTGAGCTCAGCGGATGTGTCTGGAAATGGACGCGACCACCAGCAAAGCGGTGCTTTGGGTACGTGATACCTGTGAGCAGCAGCTGGGCACAGGCGTACCTGGAAGAAGGGCTGAGCCAGGGCTTTGAAGGAGGTTTCCCAATCTTCTCGGTCCTTTTCCTCCTGCAGGATGCTCAAGACTACGCTCTTGTCTGTAGAAGACACAAAGGAATACGTGAGCTTTTCTCTGTAGACCCTGAGGTCTGCCCAGAGCTCTGCTGGGTTCCTTGACAGCAAGGAGTACGATGACATAGAAATAAGAGGAACCAAGAGCAGAAAGGATGACACAGATGCCTACTTGGAGCAAACTATCTCCCAATCTGCTCATGGCCTCAAGCTGGTCTGGCCTGAGTGCTTTGGATGAGCTCACCGCCCTCATGGTCCTCCTTGTCTTCTCATTGGTTTCCTGGCATGGAGACTGTCCCGGGAAGGAGGAACCAATGACACCGGTCCCGGTTAAAACCTAACGACTGCACACCTGTTGGTGACTTCCCAGAGCTTCCCAGCATCACTCTACCTGCAGGGTTGTTCCATCTCAGGTGCTGTAGAAACAGAGGAACAGGCAACATGGCATCTTGTGTGTTCCTGCTGAGTGCTTCTGCCAGGCACACCACGTCTTTCCGAAGGTGGCCCCAGAAGAACTCTTCCATATCCTCCCATTCCTCTTTCATCAGGTCTAGAATTGCCTGGAACACAGGGCAGGTTCCTCTCTTAGGCTCTCAAGAAGATCTCCTCCCAAACTAAGCTGAATGCCCCTTACAGCATGGTAGACCTCTTTGTCAGTGTAGATCCCCAGCAGGAGGGATGAATGGAGAAAATCTCTCACAAGACCAACGCAGGCAGGCAACAGGCACCTCTCCAGCTCATTTCTCCATGAGAGAGGGCTCTCCAGGATGGACCCTTTCTCTCTTTTATCCTCGGTGTTGCATTCAGAAAGAGCAATTACCCACCATGTCTTTTCCTATGTCCCACGATGGGGCCACAGGACACATAGACCTTTGCCTTGGCCAGCCATGGTATTTTCCCCATGCCCGTGGCTCTGCGGGAGGGTTGAGTGGACGGGTGAAGCCCTCTGGGGTTGTGGAGCCAGGAGGATTGACTTTCATTTCTTTCTGCATGAGGCCTGTCTCAGGTTTGTGGTCAGTTCCCTCAACGGCAGCACCACACTTGCATGTCTTCACTTCCATGGGAAGTCCATGCTGCATTTGGACACAAGAGGGTGGAGTGAGAGAGAAGACTGGAAGCCCAGCTGGGTGCTGATGGCATCTAGCAAAAGCTGGGGGCACCCAGCAGGTTTCCATGGCCTCCACCTGGCTTTCTACATGGGGTCATTTCAACAGCTAACAACAGGCAGGAGGAGATGTGTGCCTATGAGCAAACATCTCCAGGACAACCAGGTTCTTCCTACAGTCAACAGGACATGCCTAGGCATTGATTTGGGGATGAGAGTGACCAAGACCTGGAAGCACCCGCTTCACGGCACTGCTCCCAAGGGGAGACACAAATCCCAGCTCCATTTAACCTAGTGCCTTGCTGGGAGAAGAGCCCAGCTGGCTTCTGAGCTTTGCAGCTGCTCTTGCAGGTAAAGGACCGCTTGACACGGAGGTGACATTGGAGTCCACATTAGGAGGGAAGCAGGGCAGTAGAAGGAGCATCTACAGTGACCACCCAGTAGAAACCGCCAGGCCAAGAGGCCAAGATGTGTTTCAAGGTGGTGCAAAGGGGATGAGCACCTCTGGGAGCCAGAAGAAGACCTGAGAAGCTCATCCCAAGCCTGACTTTTTCCTATGGAGGTGACAGGGTTGCAATGAGAAGCACAAGAAGACAGAGCTGCAGAGACCACCAGCCCAAAGGCTGGTTTACATCTGAGTTTGACTTCTTGGGAGGTTTCATCAGCTTCCTCTCAGGGTCTGAGCTTCATGGACTCATCCCCAAACCCACCAGAGGGGTCATTAACATGCCGCCTTGGGCTGGTCCTCTGCTGCTGGTCTCCTGGGACAAAGGGAGCTCATGGCAAGTGGGCTGTGCTGCAGAGAGACATCTCTGGCCAGGAGCAGCTCCTCTGCAGAGCACAGCAGGGCTGAGGGCTCTGCCTGCAGGCACCGAGGGGAGAACAGCGAGGCAGAGAGAGCTTAAAGGCAGTTGGAAATGGGAGGCTTGCTGAGAGCTCAGGGAAGGAGAAATCTTCAGAGCCCTTGACACGGTAAGTCTCTGGGTGCAGGGCAATGCAGCTGTAGTTCCTGGAGGCATCTCCTCAAGCTGGAACAGCTCAAGCGTATGGGATCTATAAGGAGGGGGTGGGCTTTTTTAGGCAATTTTGAATAGCTGTGTAGCCAGAGTTTTCAGCTGGAGGTGCCCAAGGCTGTCCTTCACATCAGGGTCCCTGCCCACCAGGGGAATCTTCTGCCTGCCAGGGTCAGCCCTCAGCCTGCCCGGGGAGCTGCCCAGGGCACTGCAGGGAGAAGCTGTGGGTGGAAGGAGCGACCCCCTGGAAGGGCAGGGCAGGGTCCTTCTGATCTTGAGAGGGTGCTGCGTGTTTCCAGGCTACTCACAGCTTCAGATCACCCCTGGGACATTTGCCATGGCACTTCTCAAGGAGCATTGGGATCCCCTTGGGCAGTGCCCTGGTGCCAGGAGGGGTCTGCAGGTCAGAGCTGAGCACACAGAGGGTGGGATGGGCTCTGTGAGTAGGGACAGGGAGGAGAGGTGTGGGCAGAGCACCAGCTCCTGGCAGGGACAGCTCCAGGCAGCAGAGACATGGGCAGGGAGTGGGAGGAAACTGCAGCCCTGGGCTAGGCTGCCTTCAGGCTGCTCTCTTGTGGTCCCTCACTCTAGATGTCTGCTGGGCGTTGTCTGCTGAGCCATGAGCTGACGCTGCCTTTAGGACATGCCATCTTCAGGACATCGGACTGTCTGCTTTGCCTGTGCTGCTGGGCTTGGGAGCTGCCCCAGAAGAGCACGGCTGTGCTGTAGGATCCCAGGGAGTGCTGAGCTTTCCCTTGGAGGTCAGTTCTCTCCTCTCAGAGGCCTTTGCTTCTCTCTGAGAGGGGCTGTGTCCTTCTCTCTCAATCACAACTCCACCTCTGGACTGGGAAGGAGTTTTCAGATCTGCCCTTGGAAACACAACTCCCCTGCTCTCATCACAGTCTAGTTTTGGGGTTTTTTTTTAAGGTGTCATTTGTGTGTGAGGTCATCTTCAAGACAGCACAAGGAAAATGTCAGGGCAGCTGGGTGACAGTCTAAAGGACACTGCAGCTCTCCTGACTCTGCACTAAGCTACAAAGATCTGAACCCTTTTGCCTGTCCTTCCTCAAGACCCTTCCTATTTTCCATCCTAAAATGAGTATTTCTACCCCTCACAAGAACACCCCTCAGATGTGACAGTGGAAAATAAAAAGCACAGACAAAATTCTTACAAGGACATACTAAGCCACTCTTGTGCATCCTGGGAACTTCTGAGTCATGACAGCAGGGACTGAATTTTACCATTAGAAGTGGATTACATCTGACATTGATTTTTAACATTTGAGCTTTCACAAACCAGCTCCATGTACCCACTGCAGCTGAGCACAGCTGACTCCTCAGCTCCTCACAACACATCAGCCAGCACAAAGCAGAGAAAGGAAATGCATTTCAGCATGGGGGTTTTACTATGAAAAAATGGAGTGGCATTGCTCAGAGAAATCTGTCACAATTTTCCTTGTCCTTCCTTTTTTCAACCAACCAGCCTCAATGTCAAGAAACAGCAGATGTCCAATGGCAGCTCCATCACTGAGTTCCTCCTCCTGGCATTGGCAGACACACGGGAGCTGCAGCTCTTGCACTTCTGGCTCTTCCTGGGCATCTACCTGGCTGCTCTCCTGGCCAATGGCCTCATCATCACTGCCATAGCCTGCGACCACCACCTCCACACCCCCATGTACTTCTTCCTCCTCAACCTCTCCCTCCTTGACCTGGGCTCCATCTCCACCACTGTCCCTAAAGCCATGGCCAATTCCCTCTGGGACACCAGGGCCATCTCCTACACAGGATGTGCTGCTCAGGTCTTTTTCTTTTTCTTTCTGATCTCAGCAGAATATTTCCTTCTCACAGTCATGTCCTATGACCGCTACGTTGCCATCTGCAAACCCCTGCACTACGGGACCCTCCTGGGCAGCAGAGCTTGTGTCCACATGGCAGCAGCTGCCTGGGGCAGTGGGTTTCTCAATGCTGTGCTGCACACGGCCAATACATTTTCTATACCACTCTGCCAGGGCAATGCCCTGGACCAGTTCTTCTGTGACATCCCACAAATCCTTAAGCTCTCCTGCTCAGATGCCTACCTCAGGGAAGTTGGGCTTCTTATATTAAGCTGTTTTTTAGGTTTTGGGTGTTTTCTTTTCATTGTGCTGTCCTATGTGCAGATCTTCAGGGCCGTGCTGAGGATCCCCTCTGAGCAGGGACGGCACAAAGCCTTTTCCACGTGCCTCCCTCACCTGGCCGTGGTCTCCCTGTTTGTCACCACTGTCATATTTTCTCACCTAAAGCCCCCCCTCCATCTCCTCCCCATGCCTGGACCTGGTGGTGGCAGTTCTGTACTCGCTGGTGCCTCCATCAGCGAACCCCATCATCTACAGCATGAGGAACCAGGAGCTCAAGCAGGCCATTAGGAAAGTGATTTCATGGATGTTTCTCATGAAAAATTTATCTCAGTTATGATATACTTCCCATCTCTCTTTCACAAGTGACTGCCAGGGTAACCAATATCAGGCCTTTACTTGGTTTCTTTGTTTATCATTATCCTCAGAGTTATCTGTTTGTTCATTTGTGTCTATTTTGTTCCTAATGAAATGTTCAGATTCATCTCAGTTCTACTGAGGAATGAACTTGCTCTGCCTCACTTGTATAAAAGGGTTGTCTGACCCTGGGACTCTCTCATCGCACCTCTGTAATAAAGTGGCATCTCCTCAATGCAGTTCCTCACGATTGAGCTGTTCTTCCAAAGCTGATGTCAACATCAGACCCAAGGAATTTCACCCCCAAAGGGCGTGTTTCTCCCTGCGTTTTGGAGAGAAAAGCTCACTGTCACTTTGGGAGCTGTTAGAGATCGAGGGGTGGAATTTGGACTCAACCATTGGTGTGTGGTGAGAATGGGGATGGTGAGTGGTCTCTAGAGGTACATGCCCAGGGCTATCCCACATGTGACAGTGCAGAGGACATCCCCCCAGAGGGGAATCTGCAGCTGCCTGCAGATCTCTGTGGTGGGCAGTGGCTGGACCCACCCCAAGGTGAGCGATTGCCCGAGCTGCATTCACCCAAAGAATCCTGGTATCTGCAAGGAAACAAAGACAGAGATGACCAGTAACAGACCAACTCCTGATTTGGCTTTGCATGTGTGCGCAGCTTTTGCTTTACCTGTGAAACTGCCTTCATCTCACCCCACGAGTTCACTCACTTTTACCCTTTGGATTCTTCTTCCCCATCCTGCTGGGAGGGAGGGAGCGAGTGAGCAGCTGTGTGGGGCTGAGCTGCCTACCGGGTTACACCACACCACCAGGACATGTTCTTGGGACAACCTCCCCCACCCATCTGCCAGCTCTTACCCCACAAGTCACTCCCAGACAAAGCTCCTCAGCTGGGGCTGAGCTGGAGGACTGGGGTCCAGCTGTGACCAGAGAGAGGACAAGGCTTCTCCTGGGTCCTCTGCAGCCTTTGTGATCCCCACAGATCAAGGTAGCATGCAGAGGAGAACCTGGCAACATGCAGACCATGCCCATGCCCATGAGGGCCCTCCAGAAGAGTCCCTCAGTCTAAATGTCCAGCCTGGCTTGCTTTTGCATGAAGAGACAGAGGAGAAACTGCCCCAGGAGCCTCCTGCCAGACCCCTCTCCTCATGTCACCTTTCCAGCCCTGGCCATTCACCATGGTCCTTGGGAGGGCTGACCTTTGCCATGTCCTGCGGGGCTCAGTGGCCGTGTCGCTAGGAGAGGCAGTCCTGCCCAGCCTCTGTCCTGGCCCAGAGCCCTGCAGAGTGCAGAGCAGGGCTGATTGGGAACCAGCACCTGGGACACAGCTCAGCCTGGGCAGGGGCAGGGTGCTGGGGGAGGCTGCCCAAGCAGGAGGGCCACTGGGGGCTGGGGCACTGCGAGCTGCTGTGGGGGATGATGCCAAGGGAGACTTTTCTCCACCACTGAACACCCCTTGCCCCAGGGGATGTGCGCAGCAGGGCCGTGGGGCCATGTGTGGGGCTGCATCTGCCCAGGGGAGGGAATGCCCACAGCAGACACAATGCTCCAGGGAGCTCCCACACTGCTGGGACCTCAGAATTAACCCCAGCCCCCAGCCAGGCAGGGCTCTCGCCCTTCTTACTGCGATGGTGCCAGTGGACATGTGCTGGCTCAGGAGAAAGCACTGACCAATCTGATTGACCTCTCAAGTTCTCCCTGCTCAGAGCAGACCACGGGGCTAGAGACCTCCATAGGTCCCTTCCCAGCCAAACCTCTGTAGGGAGAGGGGATAAGCAGTGGAGGTGAGGGTAGTGTGTTGAGGCATTGCTGGCATTTTTAATCCCTGGCTAAGTCTGTCCTCGGGATTATGCATTGAATGACTTCATCCTCAAAAGGAGGCTCTGCTCCATGGGCACCAGGAGTCAAACCAGCACTGGGCTACCACCAAAACGGCTTCACTCCGTGCAAACTGTGTCTGACAAATTTTGTGGCCTTTAACGATGATGTTAGAGCATTGGTGGATAAGGGAAGAGTGACAGACATCATCTACCTGGACTTGTGCAAAGCATCTGACACTATCCCGCATAAAGTCCTGGTGTCTAAATGGGAGAGATGTGGATTTGAGGGAGGAACCACTTGGTGGATAAGGAATTGGTTGGATTGTTGCACTCAAGGAGTTGTGGTCAACAGCTCCACATCCAAGTGGAGATCAGTGACGAGTGACGTTCCTTGGGGGTCGGACTGGTGCTGTTTAACATTGTTGTGGGTGACATAGACAGTGGGATCGAGTGCACCCTCAGCAAGTTTGCCGACGACACCAAGCTGTGTGGTGTGGTTGACACACTGGAGGTAGGGATGCCATCCAGAGGGACCTTGACAGGCTGGAGAGGTGTGCCCGTGTGAACCACATGTAGTTCAACAAGGCCAAATGCGAGGTCCTGCACGTGGGTCGGGGCAATCCCAAGCACGACTATAGGCTGGTTGAGGAATGGATTGAGAGCAGCCCTGAGGAGAAGGACTTGCGGGTATTTATTGATGAAAAGCTGAACATGAGCTGGCAGCGTGCACCTGCAGCCCAGAAAGCCAACCCTGTCCTGGGCTGCATCAAAAGCAGCGTGACCAGCAGGTCGAGGGAGGGGACTCTGCCACTCTTCTCTGGTCTCATGAGACCCCACCTGCAGTACTGCGTCCAGCTCTGGGGTCCCCAGTACAAGACAGACATGGAGCTGTTGGTGTGAGTCCAGAGGAGGCCACAACGATGATCAGAGGGCTGGAGCACCTCTCCTATGAAGACAGGCTGAGAGAGTTGGGGTGGTTCACCCTGGAGAAGAGAAGGCTCCGGGGAGACCTTATAGCAGCCTTCCAGTACCTGAATGGGGCTACAGGAAGGACTGAGAAGGACTCCTTTATCAGGGAGTGTGGTGATAGGACAAGGGGTAATGGCTTTAAACTGAAGGAGTGTAGATGTAGATTAGATATTAGGAAGAAATTCTTCCCTGTGAGGGTGATGAGTTACTGGCACAGGTTGCCCAGAAAAGTTGTGGATGCCCCATCCCTGGAAGTGTTCCAGGCCAGGTTGGATGGGGCTTTGAGCAACGTTGTCTAGTGGAAGATGTCCCTGCCCCTGTCAGGGAGGTTAAAACTGGATGATGTTTAAGTTAATTACACATTGTCTCTGCCGCTCCTTTCTCCTCAGGGGGAGGAGTCCTCACACCTTTCCCCAGTGGGGGGTCCCTCCCCCAGGAGACAGTCCTCCATGAACTTCTTCAACATGAGTCCTTCCCACGGGCTGCAGTTCTTTACAAACTGCTCCACCGCGGGTCCCTTCCACAGTGTGCAGTCCTTCAGGAACAGACTGCTCCAGCGTGGGTCCCCCACGGGGTCACAAGTCCTGCCAACAAACCTGCTCCAGCGTGGGCTCCTCTCTCCACGAAGCCACAGGTCCTGCCAGAAGCCAGCTCTGGTGTGGGCTTCCCACAGGGTCACAGCCTCCTTTGGGAGCATCCACTTGCTCCGGCGTGGGGTCCTCCATGGGCTGCAGGTGGATATCTGCTCTACGATCAACCTCCATGGGCTGCAGGGGGACAGCCTGCCTCACCATGGTGCTCCCCACGAGCTGCAGGGGATTCTCTGCTCTGGCACCTGGAGTACCTCCTCCCCCTCCTTCTTCACTGACCTTGCTGTCTGCAGAGTTGTTCCTCTCACATATTCTAACACCTGTCTCTGGCTGCAATTGCTCCTGGTGTTTGGGGTTTTTTTTCTTCTTTTCCCTTTTTAAATAAGTCATGACAGAGGTGCTACCACCGTCGCTGATTGGCTCAGCCTTGGCCAGCAGCATGTCCGTCTTGGAGCCAGTTGCACTGATTCTATTGGACATGGGGGAAGCTTCTAACAGCTTCTCACAGAAGCCATCCCTATAGCCCCCCATCCATAACAAAACCTTGCCATGCAAACCGCTGTCCCTGCTTTTACTTGTTTTGTAACCCATTTGGTGTTTTGGAGGTGGTGTTCATGGAATTTCCTACATGGATCTGAAGAGCCCTGCAACTCCTCATGCTCATCATGAAAAAGGCCACCTGCATACAGGTCTGCATTAGGACGACCATGGCCACCCAGACCATCCTGAGACTGGTTGAAGTGTGCTTTCAGAGATGGTGGAGTTTTTCTCAACATTGGAAAGCAGCACGAGAAAGAAATAATGGCACAAAGTAAAGCTTTGGAAGTTGAGACTGGATAGGAAGGTTTCATGTCACTTTGAGTTAATGAAACATCATTCCAAGTGCAGTGCTGTGGTACAAGAGGCCACCCAGAAAGAGTCTGGATTAGCCAAAGCTTTGTATTTCAATGAACAGCCCATGAGGATGGAGAGATATCAGTAAGGGTAGGAAGATGCTCAAGTGAGAGCAAGGTTGGCAAGCACAGTGGATGTCCACAGCCTTCAGGGAAACAGATGCAGGCATAGGACACCACAGGACAACCTGTGGTGGAGATGGTCAAGGAAGCTGACAAAGTTGAAAGCCCCCGACAGAGCTGAGGTCTTTCTCCCATTGGCCGTGGCTGTTGTCTGGGTCAGCAAGGCCTACCAGGAGACACCTAATCCTGACAGCATGAGGGCCTCATGGCCTCCTTGTCTCCACTCAAAGGCCTGGGAGGTGTCGTACCATTGTCCTGCACTTGGCATTGCATGTCCCCACAATACCCTGCCCCAGGAAGAGACCTGAGACACGTGTGTGTGGATCAGGACCTCCCTTCCAAGGGGATGGGGGCCCTTGGGCTTGGCCCTTTGATGAAACACACCCAGGATTACTCAGCATCAGAGCCACCTTGCCATTGCCTTTGCCTACCTGTCATCACTGCCTCCACTTGCCTGCTCTAACCAGCCCCAGAGTTGCTTTGTCAGGGATGGCCCTCAGGGGGACCCATTAATGCTCCAAGAAACTGTGGAGTTTGCATCGGACTGTGACTTCTGGAGAGGTTTCATCAGCTTCCTCTCAGGGTCTGAGCTTCATGGACTCATCCCCAAACCCACCAGAGGGGTCATTAACATGCCGCCTTGGGCTGGGCCTCTGCTGCTGGTCTCCTGGGACAAAGGGAGCTCATGGCAAGTGGGCTGTGCTGCAGAGGGACATCTCTGGCCAGGAGCAGCTCCTCTGCAGAGCACAGCAGGGCTGAGGGCTCTGCCTGCAAGCACCGAGGGGAGAACAGCGAGGCAGAGAGAGCTTAAAGGCAGTTGGAAATGGGAGGCTTGCTGAGAGCTCAGGGAAGGAGAAATCTTCAGAGCCCTTGACACGGTAAGTCTCTGGGTGCAGGGCAATGCAGCTGTAGTTCCTGGAGGCATCTCCTCAAGCTGGCAGAGCCCACAGCTCCTGGGATGTGCTAGGTGGACTCCCTGTGCAGAGGCAAGTTTGAGTGGCTGTGAATGCAGGTGTGCAGGCAGGGGTGCCCAGTTGTGTCCTTCAGAGCAGGGACAGGGAGGAGAGCTGTGGACAGAGCAACAGCTCCTGGCAGGGACAGCTCCAGGCAGCAGAGACATGGGCAGGGAGTGGGAGGAAACTGCAGCCAAGCCCTGGGCTAGGCTGCCTTCAGGCTGCTCTCTTGTGGTCCCTCACTCTAGATGTCTGCTGGGCGTTGTCTGCTGAGCAATGAGCTGACTCTGCCTTTAGGACATCCCATCTTCAGGACATCGGACTGTCTGCTTTGCCTGTGCTGCTGGGCTTGGGAGCTGCCCCAGAAGGGCATGGCTGTGCTGTAGGATCCCAGGGAGTGCTGAGCTTTCCCTTGGAGGTCAGTTCTCTCCTCTCAGAGGCCTTTGCTTCTCTGAGAGGGGCTGTGTCCTTCTTAATCACAACTCCACCTCTGAGCTGGGAAAGTGAACAGTTTGCAGATCTGCCCTTTGAAACAGGACTCCTCTGCTCTCCTTAGAGTCTTTTTTTGGGCTATTTTTTAGAGAGTAATTTATGTTTGTCGACAACGTCAAGGCAACAGAATCAATTTCATTAGCAGTCTAGTGGACACCTCAGCTCTCCTGACTCTGCACTAAGCTACAAAGACCTGAGCCCTTTTGCCTGAACTGTCTCAAGACTCTTCCCGTTTTCCATGATAAAATGTGTATTTCTAACCCTCAGAGGAAAAATCCCCAGAGGTGATGGTCAAAAATAAAAACCACAGATAACATTCCTATAAGGACATGCTAAGAATCTCTTGTGTATCCCGCACTTTTCCAAATCATGAGTGCAGAGATTTAATTTCTCCATTGAAGGTGGATTACAGCTGACATCGCTTGTCTTCATTGGAGGTGTCACAAACCAGCTCCATGTACCCACTGCAGCTGAGCACAGCTGACTCCTCAGCTCCTCACCACACACTCAGCCAGCACAAACCAGAGAAAGGAAAAGCATTTCGAATAGGGATTATTTCTATGAAAAATGGAGTGGCTTTGCTTAGAGGAAGATGTCCTAACTTTTCCCCGTCCTTTGCTTTTTTGAACCAGCCCCCATGCCAAGAAATAGCACATGTCCAACAGCAGCTCCATCACTGAGTTCCTCCTCCTGGCATTGGCAGACACACGGGAGCTGCAGCTCTTGCACTTCTGGCTCTTCCTGGGCATCTACCTGGCTGCTCTCCTGGGCAATGGCCTCATCATCACTGCCATAGCCTGCGACCACCACCTCCGCACCCCCATGTACTTCTTCCTCCTCAACCTCTCCCTCCTCGACCTGGGCTCCATCTCCACCACTGTGCCCAAATCCATGGCCAATTCCCTCTGGGACACCAGGACCATCTCCTACACAGGATGTGCTGCTCAGGTCTTTTTCTTTTACTTTCTGATCTCAGCAGAATATTCCCTCCTCACCGTCTTGGCCTATGACCGCTACGTTGCCATCTGCCTACCCCTGCACTACGGGACCCTCCTGGGCAGCAGAGCTTGTGTCCACATGGCAGCAGCTGCCTGGGGCAGTGGGTTTCTCTATGCTGTGCTGCACACGGCCAATACATTTTCAATTCCTCTCTGCCAGGGTAATGCCCTGGACCAATTCTTCTGTGAACTCCCCCAGATCCTCAAGCTCTCCTGCTCAGGCTCCTACCTCAGGGAAGTTGGGCTTCTTATATTAAGCTGTTTTTTAGGTTTTGGGTGTTTTGTTTTCATTGTGCTGTCCTATGTGCAGATCTTCAGGGCTTTGTTGAGGATCCCCTCTGAGCAGGGACGGCACAAAGCCTTTTCCACGTGCCTCCCTCACCTGGCTGTGGTCTCCCTGTTTATCAGCACTGCCATATTTGCTCACCTGAAGCCTGCTTCCATCTCCTCCCCATCCCTGGACCTGGTGGTGGCAGTTCTGTACTCGGTGGTGCCTCCAGCATTGAACCCCATCATCTACAGCATGAGGAACCAGGAGCTCAAGAATGCCTTGAGGACACTAATCTAATGGACCTTGAACCACCAATAGTAATTTGTCTCCCCTTCTTCGCAAAGTTCCAAGAGTATATTTTAGGCCAGTACTCTGGGTTTTTATTTCTCTCATAATCATAGTTAGAGGTAATTGCTTGGGTTCATAGCACTTCTCTTGAGGCTCTGTCCTGTTGTGTCTGATCCTTTACGAATGTCCTGGTTCTGGCAAGGACAGAGTTAATTTCACAAGGAGCCAGGACAGGTGACCCAAGCTGGCCGGGGGCTATTCCATACCATGTGACATCATGCTCACCATAAAAGGGGGGCTAGTCGGGCAGTGGGGGGGTGGCGCGGTTTTCGGCACGGTTCTGGAATGGGCTGAGCTTCTAGTGGGTCGGTGGTTGGATCGGTAAATTGTTCTCTGTTATCACCCATTGTGAATATCTGTTATCAGTGCTGTTGTTGATTGTTTTCCCTCTCCCTTGCTGTCCCAGTAAACTGCCCTTATCCCAATCCTCGAGGCTTTGCCCTTGTTTTTCTGTTCTCTCCACATCCTGCCGGGGGAGGGGTGAGCGAGCAGCGCGTGGTGCTTAGCTGCCGGCTGGGCCTAAACCACGTCATCAGGAGAAACTTGTCATCTGTTTGCTGGAGCAGCTGGGAAGTATCGACCTCACTACGGGATGGACAACAGGGTAGTAACAACTGCAGGATTTTATGGGCAGGAGCACTGAAGGGCAGAGCACAAGTACTGAGCGCTGAGTAGAGCTCAGTACCACTGGTCTCTAAGGACAGCCTCCTGCAACAGCCCATAAGGATATTCAGTTGACTCTCTCAAAGGAGCTCAGTGGCACCAAGATGAGATGTTACTACTGAAGTTAAAGAAGAAACAAAGACAGTGCAGGGCTGCTGCAGAACTTAGCAAGAGCAGGTGTAAATAGGTCTGAGATGCTCTATGTTGCCTTTGGCTCAGTCTTCATCAGCAAGGTCTCCCAGGCCCTTGCACCTTGAAGCAGAACCCATGGAGAACAACCATCAGTGGGTGGGGATGAAATCTAGGGTCACTTGATCAAACTCAACCCTTGCCAGTCCATGAGATGGGAGGGACTTCACCCAAGGATGCTGAGAGAGCAGGCCAAAGTCACGGGGACACTGCCTCATCTCATATTGGACAGGTGATCAGTTTAGCAGAAGCCATTCAGCTGGTACACACCAGAGGATCTGCTAACCTTCCTGGTCCTGCCCAAACAAAGCCTGCGCATACTGTGGGAGGAGGTAAGGTCCCCATAGCGCACACAGGGAGCTGGCTGGGGAAGGCAGTGTGGGCTGCTCCTCCCCTGGGAACAAGCAAGCCCATCTGTGAGATTGTCTTGGCTCAAGGACCTGGCTGTACTCGGTGGGTAATGTGGAAGGATGGGAGATCTGGTGTGTACCTCAAGGAGATCTAACCTTGGGGGAAAATCCTCCATGATGTGAGTTGCATGTGCTAGGAAGCAAGGCAGCAGGAACCACTTGAACCAACAGCGGGCAATCCTCACGAGGAATGGGGCGAGTACTTCACCTGTCCTGAGTGATCACCTTGGCAGATGGGACCCAAGTCATTGACACGTGTGGGGGTGGAGGGAGTGGGCCTGGAATGAGTGAACAATATCAGCGTGTGTCAAGGAACAGGGTGTAGTGGTTAATGAGGATGTGTAAACCTGACTGTTGGAAGTAAAGATGGTTTAAGTACGGAGTACAAGTTGTAAGTGTTGGTAAGAGGGGATTGTGGGAACGAGAAAGAGAGAGAATGGAAAGGCTCGAGTAGGGTGTAGAAATGCAACAACACAGGAATTGGGCGATTGTGTACATCCTGAATGTGTACACTCAGGTGTATCAGTCAACGTGGGACCTGAGCATGACGGAAATGCTGTGGAATAAGGGTGCGGATTGTACTGGGACTAGGTGGGATGGGGTTAATTTTCCTCATAGCAGCTCATATGGTGCTTTGCATTGGTGGCCCAAACAGTGGTGATAACACACCCATATTTTAGCTATTGCTGAGCAGTGTGTGCACAGTGTCAAGGCCTTCTCTGTTCCAATGAGTAGTTTGGAGTTCTTGACAGTGGAAGAGCAGGGCCAAGCATTTTGCTCTGTATGGGTTTCAACATCCACTTTTTTTAGTAGTGGAGGAGCAACAGGAGCCCCTGTCAGAAGAGACAGTGTGTTGTCCCATGCCCTACACAGCCAAGTCCAGCCAGCACTGCAATAGCCCTACTGCTGGCACAAGCTGAGCTCATCAGCAAAGCTGGTGGTGCCTCTGTGAAAGCATATTTCAGAAAGGGCACAAATGCCAGAGTGAGACAGGAGTAAGGTAGGAAAAAAAAACAGTGAGGAAAAAATCCTGCAGACAGCAAGGTCAGGGAAGAAGGAGAGGGAGGAGGTGCTGCAGACACCAGAGCAGAGATTCCCTTGCAAATCATGGAGAAGACCATGGTGAGGCAGGCTGACCCCCACCAGCCCATGGAGGTTAATGTTGGAGCAGACAGTCACCTGCAGCCCTTGGAGGACCCCATTCCAGAGCAGGTGGTTGCCCCCAAAGGAGGCTGTGACCATGTGGGAAGCCCATGCTGGAGCAGGCTCCTCAAGGACTTCTGACCCCATGGGGGACCCACCTTCCACTAGACCAGGTTGCTCAAAGCCCCATCCAGCCTGGCATTGAACACTTCCACAGACAGGGCATCCACAACTTCTCTGGGCAACCTGTGCCCGTGTCTCACCACCCTCACCAGATAAAATTTCATCCTTATGTTCAATCTAAACCTACCCTCTTCCAGTTTAAAAGCCTCTTGTCCTATCACTACAGGCCCTGGTAAAAAGTCTCCCTCTTCCCGTAAGCCTGCCCTATACACTGTATGCCTGCAATAAGGTCTCCTGTCACAAATCCTGATCCAGACTCCTCCCGACTACACCAATTTGTCACAGACGGGCGATTTAGACCAATTAAAGAACCACCGCCAGAAGTATCAGCAAAAGCAGTTTTACTGCACCTTAACAAAGTCAGATGGCAAGGATCACTCTATTCCTTACTGCACAGAGGATATAACAATGATTCACAGCTACCAAAACAGAATCAAAGTCACCAATACAAAATCTTAGTGCACTCTTACACAAGATTAAGCACAATATCAGTCACTTAGCAAAGATCTGCAGTGGGTAAGAGGTCTCAGCCTTGAGGAGTAACCTTGAGAGGTGTCCCAGCTCAAGGAGAGATCACCACTGGGCAGCCAGCTGCTTAGCAGGGAGAGCTCAAAGAAGATACCCTTAGGCTGCCACATTTATGGAATAGAGTGGTTGGCTCACAGGCAAATTCCATGTGATGGGAAAGGTATGCATGAGACTCCTTGTACCCACAACTTTCTTTGTTCCCTGACAAATGAGTCTTGGAGGAACCACCTGTTACTCATGTCTTAATCATGTGATGGGTGTTCCAGTTTCCAAGCCCATATACATCAATGCTCACCATGTCCCTCTGCTCCTGTTTTCAGAGACCAGACTGGAACTAGAGAAGTTGTTGGCCAGGTTACACCTGGGCCTTTACCTCCTTTGGACCCTGAACCAAACTACTGCTGGTTTGGTCAGGGAGTCGAGTGGATCCATCACAGGGACTCAGCTTCCTCCCATACCTGCCACAAACCCACAGCTGGTGGGAGGACTCTTGCCTCAGTTCACAAGTGCGCACACAATACAGTCCTCCAAAGAGTGGAAGAAACCACATGTGCCTCCTGTCTTCGAGAAGGGCAAGAAGAAGGACCCAGGGAACTACCGGCCAGTCAGCCTCACCTCTCTCTCCCTGGGAAGGAGATAGAGCAGCTAATCCTGGAAACATTCTTCCAGGCACACTGTACTGGTTTGGGCTGGGATGGAGTTAATTTTCTTCACGGCAGCCCCTGTGGTACTGTGTTTGGGATTTGTCACCAAAACAGAGTTGCCAACACACCGATGGTGTAGCTATTGCTGAACCATGTTTGCACAGCATCAAGGCCTTCTCTGTTCTCTCTCTTCCTCCCCAGCGAGTAAATTGTATTTGTGGATGAGGGAAGAGGAAGGGGATGTCATTCAGCAAGGCAAAGATTTACACTGTGTATTGGTGGTGGTGTCCAGGCTTTGGCAGCAGGGGGGATGCGGGGGTGTCCTCTGTGAGAAGACACCAGGGGCTGCCTCCCCATGCCAGACAGAGCTGGTTCCAGCAGGCTCCTAGCAGACCACCATTGCACAAAATCGAGCCCATCAGTGAAGCTGGTGGGACCTTTACAAAAGCATATTTAAGAAAGGACACAAGTGCCAGAATGGGAGAGGAGTAAGGGAGACAAAATGTGAGAAACAGCCCTGCAAGCACGGAGGTTGGTGAAGAGGGAGGGGGAAGAGGTGCTCCAGGCACAAGAGCAGATTGCCTCCTGCAGCCCATGGAGAATATCAGAGTAGAGCCGGTATTTCCCTGCGGCCCATGGAGAAGACCATGGTGGGGAAAGTAAGCCCTGCAGTCCGTCGAGGACCCAACACTGAAGATGTTGGACAATTCCTGAAAGAATGCTGGATGGAGGACAGCCCATGCTGGAGTGGGTTTGTCTTGAAGGACTGTAGCCCATAGGAGGGACCCCATGGGAAAAGTCTTAGAGGGAAGGAGCAGCAGAGAGGAACTGTTATGGACTGACCGCAACTCCCATTCCCCATCCCCCTGCCCTGCTCAGCGGGGAGGAGATAGAGGAGTTGGGAATGAAGGAGTGAGTGAAGTGGAGCCAGGGACAAAAGGGTTGGGAGGAGGCCTTCCCTGGGGAAGGAGGTAAGGTCTTCCACCAGCCCCACGCTTCTTCCACGGGCAGCCTTTGCAGTTGCACATGCCTGGTCTGCCCATTTACCTTCACCACTGTCCCGTTTGTACAAGGCCCACAGACATCTTGGCATGCCCAGTGTAAGCTGGCCTCCACCAAAGCTGGAGCCCACCTGGCCTTGGGGTCAGGGAGGAGCCAGGTCCCCTCTGCTCTGGGCTGGGCACAGCTTTCCCCTGGGAACCTCCCTGAGGAGCACTCCTCCTGGGTGCCAGCCTGTGGCCTGGCATGGGTGGCACGGGGACCAGGGCTGCTGGGGCAGGGCTGAAGTAGCTCAGCTGGGAGAGCGTTAGACTGAAGATCTAAAGGTCCCTGGTTCAACCCCGGGCTTCAGCAATCATTTTCTCCCTCAGATTTTTGCAGACCTGTCTGCCTTCCTCCAGCCTGCCCCAGCCCTGCTTGCTCCTTCACCTCTTGCCAGAGCACTGTCCCTGCTCTGTAGCTGCAGCCCTGCAGCTCAGAAGGAGCCTTCCTCCAGCACCACGAGTCCCCAGCCTCCCCCTGGGCAGGACTCTCCATTCAGTGCTCCTCTGGGGTGGTCTCCAGCTCTCCCTCCTTCCCTGCTCCACAGGGATCGAGGTCTCTCCACTGCGCGGTCTCTGCAAAGACCCTGTCTCTCTCCTCTTTCTCATTCTCCATGGTGCACAGACTGCTCCTCTCCTCACACCCCCCTTCACCTGGTTCTCAGTTCCCAGACCAGAGGCCACTGTCCCCCCCCACTCCCAGGCAGAGGCACTCCCTGGAGCTGAGGCCTGAATGGCAGCACCCTTCCTCTGGAGGTCTGTCGCAGCGAGACCTCTGATGTGCCCAGGACAGCTGACCAAGCCGTGCTGAGGATCACCCACTGCAGTGCATGGGCGTCGTGTGTAGTCACACGCTGTCCTGAGCAGAGTTTCTTGCCCCCCTTGACCCGCCTGCTGCAATGACTGATGAAACACCTCTGTGCTCCTCTCTGGGCATCAGCCCCAGGGCGATGGAAGCCTGCCCTTCACCCCACCTCCAGGGATGCTGGCGGGGAGGGGGGGTGCAGGGGGAGGCCCGCTACCTGGATGAGGGGGTGAGAGGTTTCTGTCCCCATGTCCCCCCACTGCACACCCTGGGGTGCCATCAGAGCCTGGGGACACCTCACCCCAGGCAGGGTGTTTCCCTCACCCTGTTGCTCTGCTCCTCCTGTGGAGCTGGGGACAGATGGGAGACAGACGGCTGTTGCCCTGGGTGGCAGAGGAGGCTCGGGGGCTTTCTCCTCTCCATCAAGCCCAGAGTGGGTCAGAGCGTGGGAGCAGCGCCTGCAGCAAGAGCCTCCTTCTGCCCCATTGCCCTGCCGAGATGTGGAAGGGCCAATGCTCTGCAGTGCACCCCTGTGCCAGGATCAGGCCCCCGTGGAGAGGCCGTCCTGACTTCCCCCATCTCAGGAGGCTTCAAATGCTGTTTTCTGCAGAGGGTCCCCGGGCACCCAGGGGACAACAGGGCTGTGCTTGTCATAGACATGTCACGGCAGCAGAGTGTCTGTCCTGCTGGCAGGCGTGAAGGGGATGTAGCTCAGCGGCAGAGCGCCTGCTTCGCATGTGGGAGGTCCTGGGTTCGATCCCCGGCATCTCCAAGGGTGCTTTTTCCCCCAGTGCCCAGCCTCAGGTGGGTACAGGCTGGAGCTGGAGCACTGGTCCTCTCCAGGCACTGTGGGCCTGCCCTGCCCACCCAGGGCCTGTCTGTGGGGTGAGGAGGGCTGTGTGCGCTGCCTCTGCTGAGCCACCTCCCAGAGGTGCTGGACCTGAGCTCAGGTGCAGATCCCATCCCAGCTGGGAAACACCCCCCTGTGCCAGCAGCTAGGGGTGTCTGAGCTGGACCAGCCTGGACAGGCCTGTGGGACTCCCAGCTGGTGGAATGGCATTTCTTACCCTATCCCTGTCTCCAGGTCTTTCTCCCTCTGCCATCACCACTGCCTTGAGCAGAGGAACCCAGAGGTGCTGAGGTCAGGCACAGCCCTGCAGAGGTGGGACTGCTGGGGCTGGTACCCACCTCTTGTTCCTGGGGGTTTGGTGTCTCCGTCCAGCCCATGCTGGTGGGATCAGGGAGACACAGGCCTGTCCAAAGCCATGCACAGGCAGCAAGGGCCAGGAGATGGTGCCTCAGCTGTTCTCACACCAAAACCACCTGCAACCCAAAGTGGGACATGAGACATGGCCTTTTACTGCAGGGTGCTCAGTGCCCCCCAGGAACAGTGGGCCCAAATTCAGAGAAATAAGGTATAAAAGTGAAGTACAGAAGAAGGGCGGTGGGGTGGGGATATCTTCTGAACACAGGATGTTTGGTGCCAGTATGGACACTGAGCTGCGGACTCAAGCCGCCCCAGGTGGGGACCAGGGAGAAGAGCCCAGTGTCTGCCCCATGCCACCTCCCTGCCAGCTCTGCCCTCCCCCAGGGGTAATATTTCTCCCTTACGCTGGCACCTGGCAGAGCTTTGCCTCCTCCTTCTCCTCCTCCTCCGGGAGATGAGCCACAGAGCCCAGGGGTGTGTGTGAGGGGGCAGCACACCTGAGCAGAAAGAGCCCATTTCAGGGCATTTTGGGGCCTGAACAGTCTGGGCCTGCGGGCTGGGTCTGTTCTCTGCAGCAATGCGGGATCATCACTGTACCCCAGATCTGTGCTTGCTCCTGCAGCAGCTCCCCAGGACCTACACAAGGGGCCTGATGGTGAGACCCCAACCCTCTGCACTGCTGCCTCACGCTGGGCAGAGCACGGCTGTGGAAATCCCTCAGGAGAGGAGAGTTATCAGGGAGAGACCCTCAAGGTCATCATCATGGGTGACACACATGGGCACAGCAAACACAGCCTCCTTCCCTTGGGAAAGTCCCACTGGGCAGGCTCCAGCCCTGCATCTCACAAGGCCAGGGACTGCCAGCAGGAAAGCTCTAAGGATCAGGGTAGAGGGGTCTGTGACCCTGGGCTTCCCCCATATCCCTCAAGGTTACCCCAGGGGTGGAGGAGCTCCCAGCAAGGAATGGGTCAACACTGCCATGAGAGATGCTCTTGGTGACAGTTGCCTCCTCCCCTCTTCTGCTCTAGGGCCAGATCCTGCTGTTTGCAGTGCTACCCACCTGGGGCTGCTCCCCTGCAATGGACACCCAACACACCTTCTGGTCTGCAGCAGAGAAGCCCATCAGGGAAGAGCTTGAGGGGTCTGAAGACCCACCGGTGGGACCTGGGAGGGCAGTTTGGGTTTCAGGTTCCTGCCCAAGTGTCAAACCCTTCTCCCTACCCAGCTCCTGCGAGAGTCATTTCTCTGCCCATGGGAGCTGGGGCAGGTGAAAGCCCCAGCCCAGGGAGAGGGACCCTGGCTGAGCTCCCAGCAGTGCCGGCTTTAGGGGAGGGACACAAAATACCCTCTGCCATGGAAATGTGCCCAAATTAGCAGCCTCCCAGACAGGACCATCTCCAGAGCAGGGGCTGGATGATGGTTTTGGGCAGCAGCCCATGTCTCCTGGGGATCCTTTCTCCCTCCCCTGGACTCTCCCTCCTCTGCCTCCCACAGCACTGAGGGAAAGGTCCCCCCATTGCTCCTGCTCTCATCCCCCCTGCACCTGCACACAGGTACTGCCCCAACACAAACCCTCACTGACACCCCTGGGAGGCAGCAGGAGGGCAGGGCTGGGGGCTGGAGCGCAGCAGGACGAGGGGGTCCCAGGGCTGCCGTGGGGCCTTACAGTCCCTGCCCAGGAAGGAGGCAGCTCTGGGGATCTACCAGCACTGCTCCAAGGTCTGTGAGGGCCCAAGGGAGCAGGAACAGCTCATGGAGACTGGGGACCTGGCAGAGCCAGGGAAGGGGCAATCCCAGCCCCGTGTGCCCCAGCAAGTGCCTCTGTACCCTGTGCCAGGACAGTGGGGAGCAGAGCTGCCTCCTAACCACTGTGGGAGGTGATCCATGGGACGTGAGACCCCCTGGGGCTGGATTGGGTGTTCAGGGCACAGTGGCCACCTTAGGGCTCGTTTCTGTGGGGCCACAGCCCAGGGTTCACCCCAACACAGCAGCTCTGTCATAGCCTCTGTGCCACGGGACCAGTGTGGCCCAGGCAGGGCCTGGGGGAAAGAGCAGCTGGGGAACCCCAGGGTGAGGAAATGGGCGCTCCCTCTGGGGTGCATCACGAGACCTTGCAGGGAGCCATTTTTGCTGGAAACTGTGGCTGGCAGGATGGAAATGTCTCTGTCAGCAGGAATATTCCCCAGGGAACATGGGCTCTCGAAGCTCCACAGCCTGACCCTGAACCCAGGCTGAAGAGCGTGGGGCAAGAAGACGAGACCTCCTCAGCTGGGCTGGCCAAGCCCTGCTGCCCAACATGGTCCCCCGGCCCTGCAGTGCAGGCACTAGATAGAGCAGGGTGCGTTCTTGGGGTGGGGAAACGTCTCCAGCAGCACAGTCCCTGTGGCAGCCCTCCATGCCTCCACCCGCAGCAGCCCTCCATTTGGCAGCCCCCCACCAGTACCTGCCCCTGCACAACCTCAGTCATGTCCCATGCAGGTGTCAGCAGTCACCCGTGCGGTGGGATCTGCAGGGTGTGGGACAGAAGAGAGACGGCACCGGGCTGGCCGTGCCCCAGGACAGGCACTGAGCCCAGCAGGAGGACGGAGCTGGCCCCACAACCAAGGTCCCTTCCCAGGGCTGGGTGTATGGCCAGCGAGGGAAATGGACGATGCGTGGGGCGGTTTCTCCCACTTGCCCTGGGGCAGCTTCCCCAGCGTGTCCAGGGAACATGGCACAGAGCAGCTCCTCTCTCCTGCACCTGTGATGACTTGCTTCCTTCTCGAGGAGATCAGGCTCTGCTCCACAGGCCCACTGGAGCGGGTCCTCCCCCTGGAGGGTCACACAGCTCCGATAACGTCAGGCTGTTCCTGTCCTGGGCACTTTCCAGTCCAGCCCATCCCCTCCCCGGCTCTCCCCCACCTTCCCTGCCCTCTCCCCAGCGCAGCCCAGCAGAGCAGCCCAGTCTGGGCTGGCAGTCTGGGCTGCTGCAGAGCTCTGGGCACTCAGCCCACAGCCCCAGCCCCTCGGAAGGGCACAGCAGCTGCTGGGAGGCAGAGGGGGGGCTCAGCCTCCCCATCGGCCCCAGGCCTGCAGCTGGCCCCAAGTGCCAGCGCAGGCCACTCCCTCTCGGCCTCTCCTGCATTGACGCTGCAGGGGATCCCCAGCCCTGACCGCCTTTGCCCCACTCTGCCTCCCCGCCAGCCCTGCTCCCCAGGACACCAGCAGAGTCCTGGCCCTGCGGCTCCTCAGGCACCTCCTGCATCTCTCCACTCTCCTGCCCTGTGCCTGCTGCATCTTCACGGACTCCCACAGCACTGCAGAGTCTTTCTTTGCGGGTACCTGGAGTGAGTGCTCTGCCCTGGGGGGACTTCATCTCAGGGTCTTTCGCCTTCTGAGTCTCCATTCACTTCCCACCCCAGAGTACCTGCAGTGTCCCCATCCTCTCCTGACCACACCAGATTCCTTTCCACTCTGCCATCAGCCCCGTCATACCTGTGACAGCCTGAGGAAGGGGGCTGGGAGCTCGTGCACCATTTCCAATGCCCCTGGACACCAAGACGAGAGCCTTCAACTAAGTGCTTGGTGTCTGACAGTGATACCATGAGATTATTTCCCCAAAGAGAAGGAGAAAACCAGGCAGAAGAGACTTGGAAAGTCCAATTCCTCTGGCTTGTTCTTAGCCACAGCTGTATCAAGGAGTGCCCAGGGTGCAGGCACCTCCCTCAGGAGATCCCCTTTTATTGCAGAGAGGCTATTAGGAAGGCAAAAGGTGACACATGGGGACTTCAGGGATCAGACACAACAGGACAGAGCCTCAAGAAAAGTGCTATGAACCCAAGCAATTACCTCTAAGTATGATTATCAGAGAAAAAAAAAAACAAACAAAGTACTGGCCTAAAATATGTTCTGGACACTCTGCAGAGAAGGGGAGACAAATTACTGTTATTGGTGCAAGGTCCATTGGACTAGTTTCCTCAGGGCCTCCTTGTGCTCCTGGTTCCTCATGCTGTAGATGAGGGGGTTCACTGCTGGAGGCACCACCGAGTACAGAACTGCCACCACCAGGTCCAGGCATGGGGAGGAGATGGAGGGGGGCTTCAGGTGAGCAAATGTGACAGTGCTGATAAGCAGGGAGACCACAGCCAGGTGAGGGAGGCACATGGAAAAGGCTTTGTGCCGTCCCTGCTCAGAGGGGATCCTCAGCACGGCCCTGAAGATCTGCACATAGGACACCACAATGAAAACAAAACACAGTAAGAATAAACAGACACTAACCACAATAAGCCCAACTTCCCTGAGGTAGGCATCTGAGCAGGAGAGCTTGAGGATCTGGGGGATTTCACAGAAGAACTGGTCCAGAGCATTGCCCTGGCAGAGTGGTATAGAAAATGTATTGGCCGTGTGCAGCACAGCATAGAGAAACCCAGTGCCCCAGGCAGCTGCTGCCATGTGGACACAAGCTCTGCTGCCCAGGAGGGTCCCGTAAGTGCAGGGGTTTGCAGATGGCAATGTAGCAGTCATAGGCCATGACAGTGAGGAGAGAATATTCTGCTGAGATCAGAAAGAAAAAGAAAAAGACCTGAGCAGCACATCCTGCATAGGAGATGGCCCTGGTGTCCCAGAGGGAATTGGCCATGGCTTTGGGAACAGTGGTGGAGATGGAGCCTAGGTCGAGGAGGGAGAGGTTGAGGAGGAAGAAGTACATGGGGGTGTGGAGGTGGTGGTCGCAGGCTATGGCAGTGATGATGAGGCCATTGGCCAGGAGAGCAGCCAGGTAGATGCCCAGGAAGAGCCAGAAGTGCAAGAGCTGCAGCTCCCGTGTGTCTGCGAATGCCAGGAGGAGGAACTCAGTGATGGAGCTGCCATTGGACATTTGCTCCCTCTGCACACAAGGGCACTATCCAAGGGGGAAACGCAGTGAAGAGTCAGGACAGACACCTGTGAGCAGAACCTATTCCATTCATCACAGTAAGCAACCACAAGTGTCCTCTGTCTGTCTTCACGCACATCCTGGCGTGATCCTTGGATTGTGCTGGCTGAGGGTGCAATGCAGAGCAGGGGCCTCTTCTATGGGCTCCAGAGGAGTCAGTCCTGCTGTGCAGCAACAGGCAGAGAGGAAACAGGAGTGATCACAGGTTAAATCTACCCGTGATATAAGAGAGATTTGACCCTTGCCACTCCCAATTCACCTGAGTGCAGAACAGAACTGTGGGGGTTTCTTTTGTTGATTTTGCTCCCGTTACCCCTTTCCCACCTGAGGAGGAGGCTGAGGTGAGTGAAGGGACTTTACCAGGTTCCTTGAAGAGGTGTTGACCAATGGCTGTAATGCTGTCAGTGTCTCGCACTGTGGTGCTACCCTGAGAGCTCCATGACCATATTTGTGCACCACCACCACAAGAAACGGGAAAAGCACAGGCTCTGGAAAGCACCTTTCCTTCCAGGTAGCCCCTGCCTTGATGTGCTTCTTGAGAAGTCCCCTGGGACATGTGCTGGGAGTGATCTGGAGCTGTGAGCAGCCCTGACCCACGCAGCACCCTCTTGACATCAGAAGGACCCTGACCTGCTAGAGATCTCTCCTTCCACCCACAGCTTCTCCCTGCAGTGCCCTGGGCAGCTCCCCGGGCAGGCTGAGTGCTGACCCTGGCAGACAGCAGAGTCCCTGCCCCGGCACACAGCCCCTGGGCTGCAGGGACCCTGCTCTGAAGGACACAACTGGGCACCCCTGCCTGCACACCCACCCTCACACCCTGCAGCCAACCCCGGGACAAGGCAGCCGTCATGCTCTGTCCCTCTGACGATGCTGCAGGGAACCCTGCGCTGGAGGATGCCCTTACCTCCTCTGCTCTGGAGAAAGGTCCTATAGGCTGTGACCTGTGACAGCTTGAGGAGAACCCTTCAGGAACCGCAGTGGCACTTGCCTGTACCCAGAGACTTACTGTGTAGAGGGCTGTGAAGATTTCTCCTTCCCTGAGCTCTCAGCATCCTCCCACTCTCTGCCTCACTCCTCTCCCAGCGCCCTCAGCCCTGCTGTGCTCTGCAGAGGAGCTGCTCCTGGCCAGAGATGTCTCTCTGCAGGGCTGCCCACTTGCCATGAGCTCCCTTTGTCCCAGGAGAGCAGCAGCAGAGGACCAGCCCAAGGCGGCCTTTTAATGACCCCTCTGCTGGGTTTGGGGATGAGTCCATGAAGCTCAGACCCTGAGAGGAATTTGATGAAACCTCTCAAGAAGTCACAGTCAGATGTAAACTCCACAGTTTCTCAGAGGGTTAATGGGTCCCCCTGAGGGACATTACCAACAAAGCCTCCCCAGGGGCTGGTTAGAGCAGGCAAGTGGAGGCAGTGATGACAGGTAGGCAAAGGCAATGGCAAGGTGGCTCTGATGCTGAGTAACCTGGAAGTGTTAAATGAAGCCAGATGGACAAGCCCTGACCCCCATCCCCTTGGAAGGGAGATCCTGTCCCTCACATGTTGCTCAGGGCTCTTCCTGGGCCAGTGGGATGTGGGGATGTGCAATGCCTGGAGCAGGACTATGGTGGAGCAAGGAGGTCATGAGGTCTTCCTGAATCAATTGAAGGCACCTTCTGGTCGGCCTTGACTGCAGAGACAATAGCCATAGCCATGATGATGCAGAGGTCATCTGTGGTTGGGGTCTTTCAGCCTTGCCACAGCCCTCAGCAGTGTCCAATACAGCCTGCCCTACAGTGTCCCGCACCTGCACCTCTTTCTTTGAAGACACCCAATCCTTTTTTCCATTTCACCCCAATATCTCACTAGCCTTACTGATATCGCTCCATCGTCCCTGGCTGTTCCTTGAAAGAGAAAGCCATGGGCTGGTCCAGACTCCCTCTGGGCACCCTATTCTACATCAGCACTGCCCTTGGAGTCACATTTCCTTCTCCTCATTTCTCGTCTCAGCCTCCCAAACCACACTTTGAGGTGCTCTTCCTTTTTCCTCCTTTTTTTCCACTATGAAGAAAAGCTCCAGCATCTTTGACAGCATCCTTCAAGTAGCTGCAGGTTGTGAGTGTGGTGCTCTGAGCCTCCACTTCAGCAGCCTGAAGAACCTCAGGTCCTTCAGCCTCCCCAGACAGGGCATGTGCTTGAGGCCCCACGTCCTATATTGGCCATCCTCCTCGGGACTCTCTCCATTCCTCCCCACTTGACTACAACAGGAAGCCCCACAGAGGGACACACGGGTCCAGGCTTATTCTTCCCCCCAGTGCAGGACTGGCCATTTCTCCTTGTAACATTTCAAGAGGTTTCTGTTCTCTAAACCCCAGAGTTTCTCAAGGTCCCCGAGACTGAAGCTCAATATTTGTGTGCAGATGGTCACCGTGATGGTGGTGTCCCTCACAAGGTAACAGCACGGGGAGTTGCAGGGTAATACAAATAGTAGAAGGTGGTGCTACTTTAATGCAATTTCCTTCCAATGTAGGATTATCCATGGTGACCATCTCAGAAACAGCTTCAAAGCCAGCAAAGCCAGGGCCAGTGAGGAAAGAGTGAACAGAGGTGGGCTGTTAGTGTGGGAGGGTACAAGAAGGATCAAAGGGAAGAGAAGAGGGAGAAAGGAAATAGAAGGTGAAGCGGAACACTAGATCAAGGCTGTTTTGGGGGTACCTGCCATGCAGCTCTGCATCTGAGCAGCAGTGAGTGGTTTGGGACAGGAATGACACAGATTACCTGACCAAACATAGTCTGGCTTTCCTCATGGTCATGGGGAACCTGAGTGCTTTCCTTACCATGGAGAAGGGAAGACCTGTGGTGGAAGGAAATGGACAGACATTCGTGCTGGGAAGGGACCCTAGGAGGTCTCAAGGCCAATGTGCATCACACAGCAAGGGCAGCTATCAGGTCACACCAGGTTGCTCAGGGAGTTTCTTCATGTTGGCTTT